>NW_027672115.1:0-56717 GCF_964165515.1 Mesoplodon bidens
GGATGATTTAAATAATTTCTATCCTCTTAAATTTGTTGAGGCTTGTTTTGTGTCCTAGTATGTGGCCTATCCTACAGAATGTTCCATTTGCACTGAAAAGAATGTGTATTCTGTATTTTGGATGTAGTGTCCTATAGATATTAATTAAGTTCAACTGTTCTGTTGTGTCATTTAGGGTCTCTCTTGCCTTATTGATTTTCTGTGTGGAAGATCTATCTGTTGGTGTCAGTGGCATGTTAAAGTCTCCTATTATTATTGTATTCTTGTCAATTTCTACCTTTATGTCTATTAGTATTTGCATTATGCACTTAGGTGCTCCTATACTGGGTGCATATATGTTAATGAATGTAATATTTTCTTTTATTTATCCCTTTGTCATTACATAGTATCCTTCTTTGCCTTTCTTTATGGCCTTTGTTTTAATATCTATTTTGTTTTATATGACTATTGCTACCTCTGCTTTCTTGTGATTTCCAATTACATGAAATATCTTTTTCCATCCTTCACTTTCAATATATGTGTGTTTTGACCTAAAGTTTATCTCTTGTAGGTGGCACATTGTAGGTCCTTGTTTGTCTATCCCATCTGCCACTCTGTGTCTTTTGATCAGAGTATTTATTTCTTTGTCATTTGAAGTAATTACTGATAAGAATGTATTTATTGCAATTCCAAACCTTGTTTTCCAGTTGATTTCGTTGTTCTTCTTTCATTCTTTCTGTTGTTTTTTCCTTTTGTGGTTTGATGATTTTCTTTTGTAATATGCTTAAGTACTTTTCTTTTTAGTTTTTGTGAACCTATTGTATGTTTCTTGTTGTTGTTGTTTTGTGGTATGCGTGTCTCTCACTGTTGTGGCCTCTCCTGTTGCAGAGCACAGGCTCCGGACATGCAGGCTCAGTGGCCGTGGCTCACGGGCCCAGCCGCTCCATGGCATGTGGGATCCTCCTAGACTGGGGCACGAACCCATGTCCCCTGCATCAGCAGGCGGACTCTCAACCACTGCACCACCAGAGAAGCCCCTATTGTATGATTTTGATTTGTGGTTCCCCTGGCTTTCAAGTATGTTTACCCATAACTCTGCCTACTTGCTTTAAAATGATAGTCTTATAAGTTCAAACACATTCTAAAGGCTCTATATTTTTTACTCCCTTCCCCCATATTTTGTGATTTTGATATGCATTTTTGCATCTTCATGTTTATAACTTTGCTGTTTGCTTTGTACTGGTTTAAACTATGTTCAATCCTTTTTTATATATTTGCATTTCCTATTGTTTTTCCCTTTCCTAGAGATTCTTGCTTCTTTTTTATTTAGAGAATACCTTTCAATATTTCTTTTAGGTTAGATTTTGTATTGCTCTATTCTTTTAGATTTTGTTTGTATGAAATGTTCTTATTTTCTGCTTCAATTCTGAATGGTCCCCTTGCTGGGTAGAGTATCTTAGGTTGTAATATTTTCCCTTTCAGCTCTTTAAATATATCATGCCATTGCTTTCTAGACTGCAATTTTTCTGCAGAAAAAATCCGATGATAGCCTTATGGTGGTTCCCTTGTAACTGACACTTTGTTTTTTCTTGCTACCTTTAGAATCCTCTCTTTATCTTTGACTTCTGCCATGTTAACTAGGATATGTCTTTATGTGAGTCTGTTTGGGTTCATCTTGTTTGGGGCCCTCTGTGCTTCCTGTACCTGGATATCTTTGTCCTTTAAATTTCTAAAGTTTCAGCCATAATTTCTTCAAATACATTTTTGATCCCTTTATCTCTTTTTTCTTCTTATGAAACTCTTATTTTGGGTAACTTTGCATGCTTTTTATTATCCCATCAATCTTATATGTTGCTTTCAGTTTTTTTTTTTTCATTTGTCTTTCTGTCTGTTGTCCCAATTGGGTGATTTCCATTATTCTAACTTCCAGATCACTTTATTCTGCATTATTTAGTCTGCTATTCACTGCTTTTACTTTCACTTTTTCTTCAGCATTTGTGTTGTCTAATTTTGATTGATTCTTCTTTATATCTCCTAGTTCCTTGCTACAGTGATCTGCATTTCTATTGATAACCTTTCTTAATTCCTTTAGCATTTTTATTACTCCCTTTTTGAACTCAGGGTCTAATAGATTGGAGAGGTTCATTTCATTGTTTATTCTTTCAGGGGCTTTATCTTGTTCTTTTAATTGGGAGTAGTTCCTCTGCTTTTATATTTTACTTAAAACTTCTCTGTCCCTATGATTTTGGGAGAAACAGTTATATAATATTGTCTTAAAGAGCTCTGTTTATGTGAGAGAATCCTTGTGTAGATTGTGTGAGTCCAATATTTTTTGTTGTCAGTGCTTTTTTTGATATGGATGCCTGCCACATATTTCCCCAGAATGTGATGGTCATTATCCCCTTGGTAGTGGGTATGATTGGTGTTTTGGTGACCAGAGCCTGCAGTCAATGTTGGGAGGGACCTCCTCTTTGCTCTGTGGTTGTCACAGTCCTGTCATGGGTGGGGAAGACTGATTCCCAGTTGTTATACTAGAAATCCCCAGATCTGGCTCTAAGCCAGGGTGTGAAGGAGGTGGAGCACTCCTGCTGAGATAGGACCTGCTGCATACTTCTCCCCAGGGGCTGTCTGAGACATGCAATTCTGTAATGGTACCTCCCACCTAGTGTGTGTGCCAAAAATGTGTGCTGCTGATGAATTCACCTCAGGATCTGCATCCACTGTCAAAGTGCTGATAAGCAGCTCTGATGTCAGCCCCGCCTCAGCCATGTGTGGGTTCACAAATCCCATTGCCACTTCAGCAATGGCCCACTGTGAGCATACTGACAATTGGGTTCTTATGGCAGACCTGTGCCCAACCCAGTGCACACTGGTAATGGGGCTCCTAAGGTGGACCTTCACCCTGCCCTGTGTGTGTCAACAGTGGCAGCCTGGATCACACTTCAGGCCCTTCGGGCTGTCCCCACACATCTAGAGAGAATCCACTCCCAGAGTCCATTGACTGAAACCCCAGTTTCAGAGCCCAGTTGCTGTGACTACTAGCAGCCCATACCAGCACTCCTTTTAGGCTAGAAAGTGTGGTGACATGGCAGTCATCAGAACTGGTCTCTCTCTGCTCTGATTGTTAGCAAGTCAGCAAAAACACACTCCTTGTGAGCAGAGTCCAGGCTCCTTTGACTCCCTGTCTGTCCCAGTGAATCTCCCAGCTGGCAAAGGGGGTTCTCAGGGAGAGGGTCACAACTCCCACCCAGGGTTGCAGATCCCATCCTGACGGTCCCTTTCTTTCTTCCTTCCTTCCTCCCTCCCTCCCTCTCTCTCTCCCTTTCTTTCTTTCTTCTTTCTTTTTTTCTTTCATTCTTTCTTTCATTCGTTCTTTCTTTTGTTCTTTCTTTCTTTCATTCATTCATTCTCTCTCTCTCTCTCTCTCTCTCTCTTTCTTTCTTTCTTTCTTTTTCTTTTTTCCCTACAAGGTTACATGGGGATCTTCCCTGCAGCTTTGGCTGTATAAGAGATATTTTACCAGTTTTTAGTTGGTTTTCTGTGAGAATTATTCCACAAGTAGATGTATTTTTGATGTGTTTGTGGGGGGAGGTGAGCTCCACATATTTCTACTTTACCATCTTGATCTGGGGCCCCCAGACATATTTATAAATACAACTTGAAAGTACCTTATCTTCGGCTCTTCCCTTTAATTTAGTTAGTATTGCATTATGCCAAGTACTGTTTAAGTTGATTAATAATTTTGATTCCATCTTCAAGGAGTATACAGACCTTTGGGAACTATCTACTGAAGAAAAATTGTTTGAAATGTATATGCTACAATAGGACATGTGTGTGCAAAATTGGTGGAGAGTAAGTGAATATCAAGTCTCAAATATCAAGTGTGGGGAAGAGAATTGATTAAAGAAGACTTTATAAGGAACCTTGGCATTCACTGAAAATTAGAGAATCTTTTCCCCTAGTGCTTTATTGATACTACTCTCCTGTCTTCATATGTATTATTCCAAGGGTAAATCTATAATTATTACCTTTGCTTCTCTCTTCATAGTGTGTATTTTTCTCTCTGGTTGTTTTAAAGGTTTTTTTTTTTGTTTTTCTTTATCCCTTGTTTTAAGCAATCTGATTGTGATGTGTCCTGGTGTAGTTCTGGAAAATTTATAACCTCTCTTCCTTAAAATATTTTTTCTGTTCTTTCCCCAGTCTCCTTTGGAAACACCACATACACATATATAGGCCACCTGATGCTGTCCTACTACCATCTGATACTTTGGGTGTTTGTTGCAATTGTTGGTGGGTTTTGGGGGGTTTTTGTTTGTTTGTTTGTTTGTTTTCTACTATTACACCTTCAAGTTCAATATTTTTTCCTGCAAATTCTAGTATTTTGTTAATGAAATTCAGTGTATTTTTATAAACTTACACATGTAGTTTTCCTCTCTAGAAGTCAATTTGGATTTTCTTCTCTTCCCTAATTCTACTTAACATGGTCAATCTTTTCTTTCTTAACATGTGCAATATAGATATAACTGTTTAATGCCCTTGTCTACTAATTCTACTATTTTTGTTCTTTCTGGATTTATTTATATTGATTTACTTCCAGGTTTTTATGTGTTCTATCTTCCTGTGTCTTTGTATATTTGGTGATTACTGACAAGATGCCAGGTATCCTGATTTTACCCTGTTGGGCTCTGAATGGTTTTGTGTTCATATATGCATTCATGAGCTTTGTTCTGGGATGAAATTATTTTACTTGGGGAAGTGAAAGAGGCTTAAGAGAAAGAGAAGAAGGAGCCATAAAGTAACAGGAAAACCAGGCATATGAAAAGTCTGTTGAGCCAAGTGAAGGAAATATTTTAAGAAGAACAGTATCAAATGCTCCAGATATTCCAACTAGAGTGTAAAACAAAAAGTTACTCTTGGACTTAATAACATGTAGGTAATTGGTGATGTTGATAAAGGCAGTTTCTTTAAAGAAGGGAGGGGAGAAAGCCTGGTTGGAGTTAACCCAAGAGACAAATGAGAGAGAACTAGTACTCAGAACTCTTTCAAGAGTTTTTTATGTAAAGAAGAGAAACAAAGGGGAGTAGGAAGAGAGATAAAATGTAGGGTCAAGAGAGTTTTTATTTTATAAGATGAAAGAAGTTACACCGTGTTTGTTTCATTATGGTAATAATTCACTAGAGAGAGAAAAAATGCTACTGCTTGAAATCATGGAGGGGAGAATTATTGAATCAATGTATTTGAATAGATCAGAACAATGGGAACTAATGCATAAATAAAGAGAGTAGGCCTTAGCTAAGACCATGGATATTTCATCTATAATGTCATTAGAGCATACTGAATACTGCAGTATATAGGATAGGTAGATAAGGTAAGATTTCCTGGAAATTTATTTGATTGCTTGACTTTTCTCAGTGTAGTAGAGTCATTAGTTTTTATTTTGGCAATAGCAGATAGGTTTGAGAGAAGAGCTAGTATAAAGTATCTGTCCAGGAGAGTGGGAGGAAAAAAAAGGACTAGGAAATTATAGTCTTATTAGTGGACACCATAAATGTTCTACCTGAGTTTAGTGATCATGAATGTTGAGAACAGTTACGTTGTTGTCCATCTTTCTCCACCCACATTTAGCTGTGCAGGTACATGCACAGAATGTTTGGAGAATTGAGTTTAAATAGGGTTATAGTGTTGTCAAGGTGGTACAATAAAATTTTAAAAAGTGACAAATGACTTGGGAGAGTAGTAGAAGATTTGTAAGGACTGACTATGGAGTGTAAACCATATAAGAAGATAAAGACAGGAGAAAAGTAAGATATAATAAAAATTTAATACAGTAACAAACACATGTAGTACAGACATTTTTCTAATGTGTTTCATGTATATTAGCTTTCACTTATTAAAAGGATCAATAGATAGAAGATATTGCCTGGTCAAAGAATTGTTGGAATTTGTTTACTAAAAAGCATAAGTTGAAAAGACAGCAGGCTGCAGCCGGAGAGCTTGCTTGTTTAGTCACTTGGTCATTGGTTCTCAAGCTCTAACATTCCAGTCACCTGCTTGACTATAAAACTCAGAAATCTGGACACCCATTCCAGAATTTCTCGTTCAATAAGTCTAAAAAAATCCTAGGTGACACCTGATGGTGCTAGTCCAGTGATCACCGTTTGAGAATCACTGTTCTGTATCAGAATTCTGCATTCCAGGTCACTGCCACTTGAGAAAGCAGGAGGAAAATTAATTCATACTGGAATATGAATAGTTGAAAACAACTGAAAACGTTAGCTTTCAAATAATTAACATACACACACAAAGGACTTTTGCTATCATAATTCCATAAGAAAAAAAACAATAAAATGTATGTTGTTGAATTTCAAGTACACTAAAAAATTAAATCTCAAGTCTGGTACTCACCCACAGTTCATGTAGTCATCTGTCACTGAATCTGTACAAATGATTTAGGGAAAATTTTCTTCTATGATAAAAATCTATTTCAGCTGTTTCAGTACCTGTTTTCTTCTACTATGTGAATTAATTCCTTTACTTAAAATTTTATTTTTCTTAAAATGGGAGTCTGGAAGTTTTTGCTGCTTATTTCAAATAAGGAATCTAGAAAAAAACTCTAAGTATTTAACTAAATTAATTGCTAGAAAATAGAAGAGAGCCTGGTGACATAACTAGCTGAAAGAGGGTACATAGAGAAAGGGAATGGGATTACATTTCTAGTAATAAGCAATGGACTGGGAATCTCAAGGAGCTTGCTAATAATTTATATTGATGGAACTGTATGGTTGATATGTCATATAGATGTACATCTATTCTATTCAGTTCAGTCAAACAAGGTGTGTAGTATAGAGCTAGGCACGTAATAAGACTTCCATAATTAATTATTGGAAAGCTATCTGTCCAATAGACTAATTAATGGGTGTCAAGCTAAGGCTGCTAGGCCAAATCTGGCCCACTACCTGATTATTATAAACCATTATGGGAACTCAGTCAGGCCTATTAGTTCACATTTTATCTATGGCTGCCTTCCTACTACAATAGCAGTATTGAATACTTCAGACAGAGGTAGAATGGCCCACAAAGCCTAAATATTTACCATCAGGCACTTTACAGAAAAGTTTGCTGTCCCCTGGGCAAGTTTATGGGCAGCATGAAAGAGATGTTTTGGATTCCTGTTCCTTGCATGTCAAAAACTAATCATTCTTATTCTAATATGAAGCCAATCCAAAAGCCAATAAAGCCAGGAAAATACTAACTTTTCTACTACTGCATCTCACAATTAAATTGATGCAACCCCTTGGGGCATATTCTAGATGTTATGTGGATGTTACTTTTCTGCCACTCCATAAAACAAGTTTTTATAATTTTTGAGGTGGCATTTGCAAATTCTCATAACTCTAGCAATAGATTAGGGATCTTTCCTTTCTGTCTCATTTTTTCTCTCTTTCTCTCTCTTGAGAAATTAGTCATAATCAGTGATGACCTCATCATTATCTTTAGGTGTGAAAATGGCACTTTTTATTTTTCTGTTTATTTACCCTAGTTCCCTCCTTATTAATGATGGGAAATTGTAGCATGAAGGAAAAAGGAATAAATCTTTACTGACTGCCTATTTTGGGCCAGACAATGTATTAGTTAATTCAAAAGCACAATCTAACTTAATTCACTGAATAATCTTGCAAGGCAATTTATTTCTCTATTTAAGGCTTCAAGACAGGTTAAGCTTTAAGAATTAAGCTCCATGAGGTAAAAAGCCCACATTTTCTACACTATAGCTGTTAACATTTTTTATACTAACCTTGAGTTATATCTGCTATGGGAAAATAACTAAAAATGTTTATTTTCCAAGATCTCAAAGATTAGGAAACACTTATAATACATGACCAAGTTTAGCACTAAATGTGCATGGACGTACAACCTGCTAATAACAATTTGATGCATTATAGGAATGCCGTGTGTTACAAAATAAGACAAGTTTTCATTTGTTTATCCAATAATGAAAGTATTTATTGAGCTCTAACTCTGGGCTTTATGCTCAGAATTCAATTTTGAACTTGACATTGTTATGGACTGAATGTTTGTGTCCCTTCCTAACTTCATTGGTTGAATCTCTGATCCTCAATCTGATGGTATCTGTAGGTGGGGCCTTTGGGAAGTAATTAGTATTAGATTAGGCCATGAAGGTGGAGTTCTCACGATGGGATTAATGCCCTTATTGATGACAAGCCTGGGCTCTTTCTCTCTCCACCATGTGAGGATACAAGGAGAAGATGGCTGTCTGCGAAGCAGGAAGGGTCCTCTCACTAGAAACCAAATGTGCCAGCACGCTGATCTTATACTTTCCAGCCTCCAGAACTATGAGAAATAAATTTCTGTTGTCTAAACCACCTATCATTACAGCCCAAACTGAGATTGACATTGTACCTACCCTTATAGATTTTTTTTGTGTTAAAAGTCTCAGATCCTGTAAAAGCCTGTGAGTCCCTTTTGTAATTTCAACAATTCATAAGTTATAAATTGCTTTCAAAACACTCTATTTAATGCTTATCTCACTTCTGTAAAATAGGTCATTATTTCAAACATTTAATTGTACATTGAGCCTCATATGTAACAGATTTAAGTAGCATATTCATAGCTTGTATGTGGAAGTGTTGGGATAAAAATCTGAGTCTCTGAATCCAGAGCCAATGTTCCATTCACTATACTACAACAAATTATTTTTAAAATGAAATAGTCCTACAGTTCATATTAAGCAGTATGTTCATATTACTGAAAGCTTTTTTCATAATTGGTCCTAAAGAATTTTTTTTCTTCTAATCCAAATCCAAATAGCAGAATGCCAAATCCAAATAGCAGAATGCTAGGACTAGAAGTGACCCCAGACATTATTTCAGCCTAAATTACTCATTACACAGATGAAGAAACAGAAACTCAGGAAAAATATGTAAATTATAGTCCATCAGTGAAAGAATCATTGAGCTTCCTAATTGTAGTTCTGCCCTCTTTCCAGTACCCTATGAAGAATCTTTCCTAGTGTTAGTATTCCTGCTATTATATGCTGCCTTTAATGTGTTTAACTGGGTTGTATGATTAACTTTTATATTCTAATAGTCCAGATGCATTTGCATGGATGAAAAATTTTGTTCTTCTCTTTTCTTTTATTCATCAAAATGCCAATGAAAGCACATAATGAACTATTACATATCCTAAAATGGTATTGCTCACATTTATGTTCTCTTGCTCTAAGATTAAAAAAGATTAAAAAAAAACAGTTAAATTATAAAGAGTCTGTTTCTGATGCATTCCACAGCTTTATGATGGTCTGAAATGTGAGCTTGATGTTAGATATCTCCAAACAAACTGACATCATTTCCTCTGTTCTCTGCGTATTTGGACATTTGGTCAGTGCCTTTGCTCATCTGTAAATACTATGTGGTCTGTGTTATACACCAGGGTTTGTTTTAAAATCTACAAGAACACAAATCAGTAACACAGCTTACCATTTTTAAAACAAGGTTTGAAAGATACTAAAGTGTGTTGAACAAATTTGCTTTGTTACAGTCATAATTTGGTATATGTATATTGTGGATTTATATACATACATGTTGTCTTTTCATATTTTTATGGTCATTGATAAACATTTCAGAAATACTAGAATTTTCATTCATTTTTATTGTACTAGTTAAGGAAAATATTTATATTTTGTCACTGTAGAAAAGCTTTCACCCTAATTTCACTGTAATGTCCAAGATCAATAGCTAGAGACAGTCTTAAAGAAGATCTTTAAAGTCAGATATTATGGATTTAGATTTCAGCTTTATCACTTATCTTGACTTTGTGAAAGTAATTTAGGCTTTCTCTACCTCACTTTGAAAAATGGGGCTAATGATATTTCTTCTAAGGATAGTTGTGAAGATTAAATAAGATAACCTATATACTACTCTTGATTCCATCCCTGGTACACAGCAAGCACTCAAAATACATAAACTATAATAATGATGGTGATGACAGTGATCATGACAAAAGTGAGGATTATGATTTCATTCCTCAGAAGACAGATGTCTAAGGCAATGATAAGTTACCCAGAATAGCAGAATACGTCATATTAAGTGTCCTGTGCATATTAAGTGTCCTGTGGCAAGGAACTCGGGTAGATTTCCAATAACCATGTAAGGTCAACAACTATGAAGACATCATGTTAGCCAAGACCAGCATTACCAATAGAGAACACAAGCAAGCAAAAAATAGTACAGAGTATTTGGAAAACTCACTATAGGTATGGATTTGTGATATAGAATGTTAGCAATATACAGAATTATGTGGGTCTACCCCTTTCCCGACATACAGGCTGAGTGGGGAATATGCAAAGGAGGAGAGTTCCTAAATCATGGGTGGAATAATATTGTATAGTGTCCAAGGAGAAAAGTAGGGGGTGGGGGCAGACAGCTAAAGTGTACAGCAATTTATCTAAGGTATGAATATGACCGTGAGTAAGGAACCAAGGCAGTTGGAGAATCACAGTACAGTGAAAAACAGAAGATAGAGACAGGAGTAAGATGTGATCTGGCTCATTACCAGAGAACTTCATTTGAGGATTTCCCTGTTTGCATTTTAAAGGGGACAAGGTAGGAGTAACATGAGATGGGCAGGGTAGGGATTGCCAGCTGAGGTCTGTATACATTCACTGATGTACCTAAGGCCATAGAGCTCATTAGTTGCTCATCTGGCTTCAAATCCCTATCTCCTCACTCACAGTCCTAAACTTTTCCATTAGATCACATGAGAAATGCTGACCCAGATTTTTACTTATGATCAGAAAACACTTTCTTAAACTATGTTCATTTATTAATATGATCCACAGAGATCTGATGATCCCAGCACTCTCTCAACAAATTAGTCGGATTAAAAAATAGTTACTACATAAGAATTTCAAAAATTATTAGCATCAACTAAATTTAAAAGAGACATTAATACGCATCTACTGTTAGTCTCAAGAGTACACACATACTTGAATAATTTTTTGGACTCTTGCATCTTTCTAGGTCATTAGTTTTAATTTTTAAATTTCCTTTGTCTGTAAATGTATAAGATGGCCATATTAATGCCCACTGCATGACCCGTCATGAGTCAGGACACATCAAGCTTCTGTTCAAGGCTTTTCAGTGGCTTTTCAGCTTACTCTAGGTAAAAACCAATGTCCTCAGGAGGACTAGAATCTTCTCCATGAGCTGATTCATATTCTTTCTCTCATCTTGCCTTTACCACTCCCCTCTTGTTTAGGCTGTTCCAGTTACTCTGGCCGCTTTGATCACTCCTGCTTTGGGACCTTGCACTTGCTCTTCCCCTGCTTGTCATTCTTTTCCTGCCCCAGCTATCCACATGGATGACTCCCTCACTTCCTGTAGGTTTTTACTCAGAAGTCACTTCTCAATGAGGCCTTCACTGGGCTCTGGAACAAATATTTCAATGCATCCAGCACCTCATATTTCGTCTCCCTGCCTTGTGTTTTTTCTTCATACTTAATCATTTCTAACGTGATATATTTCACTTATTTCCTTTATTCATTGTTTGCTTCCTCCCACTAGAATATAAATTTCATGAGAGTAGACATTTTTTTCTTTTTTGTTTACTGTCAGATCCACAATGAGCAGAACATTACCTAAATCTAATTAGAGAAAAAAAATGTATATACAAAAACAAATCAATATGTGAATAAATTCTGGTCCCTTTAAAATAAATTTAAATTTAAAATTAAAATTTAAAATCCCTGCAAGAAGGGCAATACAAAATAACTTTCAAACTATATAGGAATTTAAAAACTCTCTGATGTTAAATTCCTTCAGCCTGGAATTTTATACTTACACAACTTAATTTCCATCTGCATAAGCACAAATATTTCTCTCCTATGAAATGCTCTATTCAGTGGCTTCTAGAAGGACTTTTACATATTTTACATTCATACTATTTTTTCCACTTTTGAAAATCTACTCTTTCTCCTCTTCTCTATTCCAAAGCCTACCTCTTTGTAAGTCCAACACAAGTTCCTTCTCTTCTAGGAACAATTCCTGTAATCCAGCTTGAACTACTCTTCCCCTTTTCTTCATCTCTGGACCACTTAATAGCTAAACCACTCATTTGATAATCTGGCATCACTGTCTTGTTGTGGAATATAATATTTTGTTCATATTTTAAATTACTATTATTTATCCATTGTCTTAGTTGTGAGTCTATTGAAGTCTCACTGATGCTTTACACTTGTTTGAAACCCCCTTCATGCCTAACATACTATCTTGCATATGGTAGCAATGCATTGTCTTTGGTTTAAAAGATCATTTAAATATAATAGGTTAGCTGAATTAGTGGAAAGTCAGACTGGAATAATCAGAAGTTACAGCCTCTGCCAACAAAACTGCCTTTGAAAAATAATTATCCAATTTGTGCTCAATACTTTTAGAGTCTTTCTAAAGGATAAGTAGGTAGGTATACTCTCACAGTATCATAGGATATGAAGTAAGTTTTACCATTAAGTCACAAGGCTAAATTTTATTCTTTCCCAATTGATACAGCTAAACTAAATCTAATTCCAACATTTCATGAATAAAAGGAGCCAGGCAATTGGGCAGAATCTACTTTATTGTTTATTATCTGCATTTAAAAGGGTACTCTGGTTCAGAGTCAGGAAAGTAAGTAACCCTTTGGAAAAGCAAATGTAGCAAGCTCACAAATAAGGCTATGTATAACTGAGTACTCACTCTCCTGGGCTGTTTATCTCAATTTTATATCTTGCTTATCATTTTGAAAGGTATTTCCCCCCTTAAAATCTTATCTATTTCTGAAGACAGTAAAGCTATAACCTAACATGGCAACGATTGCTGTAAAATATTGTTATTTACTGAAATCATACTATTGTGTCTATTGTTCCTACTTCACTTTCAAGAATAAATTGCTTGAAGTGTCGTTTAGTACACAAATATCTTACTGCAAATTAAATGGTTGTCAAAAAGGTTTTGGGAAAGTTGCATCGCAGAATAAACCAAAACACTGCATGATTTATTACTGAGTCTGCTCAACTCTCTGGCAGTACATTGAAAGTCAGAGAAGAGGAACCCTTTCCCAAGCAGCTCTTTCAGGGTGTGTGTGTGTGTGTGTGTGTGTGTGTGTGTGTGTGTATTAATCCCATGTATACTTCAGGCCAGTTTAGAAAAGGAGTGTTAAGATTGGAGTTAATGAATGATTAAAAGTGGAGTAACAATTTGAAGCAGGAAAAATGTCTATGGCTGTGAATATGCTCTGCACCTTAAGAAAAGGAATTGTCATTGATTCCCAATTAAGTGATTCCAATTAAGATACTAACAGAATGTTGGCCGCTAATGACCTGAAAACTAATACTGGTTCAAAGTGTATGCTGTATTTCCTGATGGTGATGATGATGATAATGCCAACAGTGTTGTATCTACTACTCACTATGAAGCAGTGGATAAAACAACAGAGGATTCTAAAATAAATACATTCGATATTGCACTAGAGGAAAAGCAGCAGGCACATATTTTTGTGGAAGGCCATATATCCACTTGGGGCAGTATGTGATAAATGGAGAAACAGAAACAGAGAACATAAAAGTAACCTGTCTTAATTTAAAAAAAACAAAAAACAGCAACAATATTAACAAAACTTAAAACCTTATAGATTAAATTTCCTATATATTTATCTATTACTTGGCTCAAAAAATATTCATTGTGTGCCTATTCAATCAGCCAATGGAGAAATAGACTTAAATTGTGTTATTCTTCTTTATTTTTTGCTTCAATTCTAGCTCTGACTTGGCCAAACTGTTTTCTAGAGTAGAGATATTCAAAGAGAAAGCCAGGCAAATCCAAAGGTGATCAGCCGCAAAATAAATTCTAGATTTTTGTCAGTCTACTCTCAAAAGATATTGAGTTCACATAAGCTACTGGGTAAACCCCCCATTGTCACCTAAAGGTAACTCATTTTCATGCACGTGTGGACTTGGGTCATCGTCTATGTGGTATGGTTCACAGACCTTAAGAGAGCTTGTGCCTAGAGATCTTTCTCAGAGTTATGGTTTTTCAGTGCTCTGTTGCAGCCTATATGTTTTATGAAAAGCATTACACTTTCTTCTAGGCATTTAAAACTAGAACTTAGATTTATTCCAGTAGAGTTTTGAGATTCACACCAAACTATTTTTTATTTCTGTCTTCCCCCAAGGCTTTCCAAATAGTCCTCCCCAAAACTGGCTGGGATTTCTGGTGGAGCAGGATGTCTTGCATTTTCACTGACACAACTTAATTTTCCTATTGATGATTTCAAGTTGTCCCCCTTCATGTAGAAGGATAATTTCTTCATTAAATACTTCAAGAACTCAGATGTGGCCCTGTCAGTAAAAGGTACTTGGTGATAAGGACCAAGGGCAAGACCTAGAGCTGACAGAACTACTCAAAGCAGGGAGAAGGTACTTTACATCATCAGAAACAGCACGTGAACCCTGGTTCTGTTGACAGAGAGGACCATACTGGCAGAGAAAGGGAGATATTGGTTCAGGGGAATTAGAGAGACAAAGATGAATAATAGCCACTGTCTGCCATAATCTGATGCCTATCTTCATTCACCAAAATCTTACCATTTTCTAAAGTCTGACCTAAACAATATTCAGATACTTCCAGTGTGTTAACCCTGTATCTATTCCAACAGTACTGATTGTCTTTAGCATTCTTTGGCACTACAAGTGTTTATGCCCATATAATATGCTCTGATTATTTCCTGCACATTAATTTCAACATCTCAGTCATAAGCTTCTTAAGGACAAAGACTGTGTCTGTTTTTTCTGTCTCTCTACCTTCATGATGAGAGAAATACATATATATTATCACTCAATAAATAAAATAAATAAATTCATGAAAGAACACACTAGCTTATTTTAATAAACAAAACTTGTAAATCCTGGTCTTGCTATTGATAAATAAGCACTGTAACAAATCTTTCATGCAGGCTATATATATATATATATATATATGAACTATTTAGCCCATACACAGGGTATTTCTTTCTTTCATAGATATGGCAGATATTGCCAAACACTCATAGTAAACTCCTTGCAGCCTAGCCATGGTGTAACCATTCTTCTTTAACCTATGGATTTAACTACATTGAATAAACCCTTTTCCACCCCGACTTTAGAAAATTCTTCATAAAGCACATACCATGATTGGGGAAATCATCATCCAGGTGGAAAATAATATTTTATGCACATAAAAGAACTAGAGGACAGGGCAAGATAAATTTGAAATTATCTATCCCTTCCATCCTGCAAATTTCTTTATTTCCTGTACCACACAAGAACAGTATGATGGAAATAGTGACTACTTACTTTCACTTATTACCCATTTACAAATTGTCCAAGTCCTGTCAATTTTTCTATCTACATAATATCTTTGGAACCTGTCACCTTTCCTCCACTCCTAGTTCTCTTTTCCTAATTCTGGCTCTAATTGTATTCTCTCTTGGATTACTTAAATTATCTCCTATCTTTTTGTCTCCAGTTAATCTCTTCCACTAATTTATCTTTTGCATAGTTTTCAGAGTGATCTTTCTGAAACGTAAATCTTACTAAAGTATTCCCCTACTTGAAAACCACAATAAAGTATCTCCCTACTTGAAATTCACAAGTCCTCATACTTGCAGAATAATATTCAAATTATTTCATGTGAAATACAAAGTCTTAATGGAAGAGTTTGCTATTTTAAAAAATCCATCATGTGTTCTCCAACTGCCCCCAATACAATTCTTTACTGCAATATTCAACTTCTCTTTCCTTGCTACATTTGTGACTACGATTGCTTGTACTTAAAATACCCTTTCCCTTCCCTCATTTTATCCATTGGCTCATTAATGTGTTTCAGATCCTTGGGTTCGAAAGAACTCTATTAGAGGCTGAGATGAACAGGTGGGAATAAAGACATATGGGTAGGACTCACATATGACCCTATCAAATCAGACTTCAGCTAGTCAGCTTAACTTTTGTTGGTTTTCATATTGGGTTCCTTTGTAGGATTATGTTTACATTAAAATGTCTTTATATTAATAAAAAAGATTTAATACCACTGAGCTTCCCTGACCCCTGTTAGATTTATATTGCTGAATATTTTGGTTGGCCTACTTGTAAAATCAGAAACAATGATGCATAAATGTCTTTGGAGTTTTTCAAACTCTTCATGAACTTGGAAAACTCAGGAGAAGGACCTATCAATAATTGTCATGTCCTATCTAAATATGTTTCCTAAATCATGGTTGGAAAATATTTTTGTAATCATTCCCATTATGATAGTGCATTTTGAGAATGAACTCTGAACCCTTGGGGAATCCATGGATAGGCTTTAGAGATTCAGTGAAGCACCTGAAATTGTATAGAATTTTTTAAAGCATTTCTCTAGGAAGAGCGTTCATAAGTTTAATCTCAAAAAATCCAACATGACAAAAAAGTTTAAGTACTCTTCTTTACAGAGAAATATGAAACAAATTTAATTGTGAGTAAGATGAATGTATTTCCCTTTAAAAATATGGATTCAATATAACAAAAGCTCAGAAAATTTTTACTCACAATACAAGACTTTAATACAAATCAATTGCCCACAACATTTTACAGTTTCTCTTATCTCATCATGTTCAGTCTTGGTTCATATAAAGAAAGGATTTGTTCTATGACCTAAAGAACACAGCATAAGATCTATAATTATGTCAGTTAATTCAGGAAATGGCAAGACTTATGTGGTTAAAGAGTAACCTAGAGATCAGAGCCAAGGACTCGCTTGATCACTACAAGGAGCAAATAAGAAAGTATCTGGACATCCATAATGACTAAGGGATGCATTTTCTGATGTCTCAAAGGATGGATAGAAGTTTAATAAATTGGTTTCAAATACTTTACTTTTACTTTACATTTAATGCATAAGTGAACATGAAGTTACTTTTAACTAAGATACAGAATTGTCAGTTTCATTTGAATGATATCAAAAACAATTGATTTTTATTATGGTGAAGATATGCAAGCACTTGAGTCTCCCTTGGAAGAATCTACATCTCCTTAATGGGATAGCTTTCATGCAACATAATTCTGCCTCACTCTTCCAACTGAGTACCACCTATGGGTCATAGCTGATGAAACCATAGGTGGATCTTAACCTGCAAAGTATCTATTATGTTTCCTTTCCAAAGAAATTGAGTACAAAAACCATAAGAATCAATCCATCAAATAATGTTGGGCTGCTAAACTGAAAAGTCATATTAAGTTGATGTGTGACTAGCCATCAGGGAAAACCTGATGCAATGGTAAATGGGAGTGTTTTCTTAATTTCATTTTCAGATTTTTCATCATTAGTGTATAGGAATGCAAGAGATTTCTGTGTATTAATTTTGTGTCCTGCTACTTTAACAAATTAATCAATTAGCTCTAGTAGATTTCTCGTAACATCTTTAGGATTCTCTATGTATAGTATCATATGATCTGCGAAGTGACAGCTTTACTTCTTCTTTTCCGATTTGGATTCCTTTTATTTCTTATTTTTCTTATTGTGGTGGCTAAAACTTCCAAAACTATGGTGAATAACAGTGGTGATACTGGGCAACCTTGTCTTGTTCCAGATCTTAGTGAAAATGGTTTCAATTTTTCACCATTGAGAACAATGTTGGCTATGGGTTTGTCATATATGGCCTTTATTATGTTGAGGAAATTTCCCTCTATGCCTACTTTCTGGAGTGATTTTATCATAAATGGGTGTTGAATTTTGTCAAAAGCTTTCTCTGCCTCTATTGAGATGATCATATCTTTTTTCTACTTCAATTTGTTAATATGCTGTATCACATTGATTTATTTGCATTTATTGAAGAATCCTTGCATTCCTGGGTTAAAACCCACTTGATCATAATGTATGAGCCTTTTAATGTGCTGCTGGATTCTGTTTGCTAGTATTTTGCTGAGGATCTTTGCATCTCTGTTCATCAGTGGTATTGGCCTCTATTTTTCTTTCCTTGTGAAATCTTTGTCTGGTTTTGTTATCAGAGTGATGGTGGCCTCGGCGAATGAGTTTGGGAGTGTTCCTCCCTCTGTTATACTTTGGAAGAGCTTGGGAAGGATAAGTGTTAACTCTTCTCTAAATGTTTGATAGAATTCTCTTGTGAAGCCTTCTGGTCCTGGGCTTTTATTTGTTGGGAGATTTTTAATCACAGTCTCAACTTCAGCGCTTGTGATTGGTCTGTTTATATTTTATATTTCTTGCTGGTTCAGTCTCAGAAGGTTGTGCATTTCTAAGAATTTGTCCATTTCTTCCAGGTTGTCTATTTTATTGGCATATAGTTGCTTGTAATAATCTCTCATGATCCTTTGCATTTCTGCAGTGTCAGTTGTTACTTCTCTTTCTTCATTTCTAACTCTATTGATTTGAGTCTTCTGCATTTCTTTCTTGATGAATCTGGCTAATGGTTTATCAATTTTGTTTATCTTCTCAAAGAACCAGCTTTTAATTTTATTGTTCTTTGCTTTCATTTCCTTGATTGTTTTTTCATTTATTTCTTATCTGATCTTTATGATTTCTTTCCTCCTGCTAAATTTTGGGGTTTTTTGTTCTTCTTTCTCTAATTGCTTTAGGTGTAATGTTAACTTGTTTATTTGAGATGTTTCTTGTTTCTTAACGTAGGATTATATTGATAAAAACTGCCCTCTTAGAAATGCTTTTACTGCATCCCGTAGGTTTTGGGTTGTCGTGCTTTCATTGTCATTTGTTTCTAGGTATTTTTTGACTTCCTCTTTGATTTCTTCAGTGATCTCTTTGTTATTAAGTAGTGTGTTGTTTAGCCTCCATGTGTTTGTATTTCTTATAGATTTTCCCCTATAATTGATATCTAGTCTCATAGCATTGTGGTCAGAAAACATACTTGATACAATTTCAATTTTCTTAAATTTACCAAGGCTTGATTTGTGACCCAAGATATGATCTATCCTGGAGAATGTTCCATGAGTGCTTGAGAAGAATGTGAATTCTATTGTTTTGGGATGGAATGTCCTATAAATATCAGTTAGGTCCATCTTTTATAATGTATCATTTAAAGCTTCTGTTTCCTTTTTTGTTTTCATTTTGGATAATCAGTCTATTGATGAAAGTGGGGTGTTAAAGTATCCCTACTATGATTGTGTTACTGTTGATTTCCTTTTTTATGATATTAGTATTGCCTTATGTATTGACGTGCTCCTTTTTTGTGTGCATAAATATTTACAATTGTTATATCTTCTTCTTGGATTGATCCCTTGATCTTTACGTAGTGTCCTTCTTTTTCTGTTGTAATAGCCTTTGTTTTAAAGTCTATTTTGTCTGGTATGAGAATTGCTACTCCAGGTTTCTTTTGATTTCCATTTGCATGGAATATCTTTTTCCATCTCCTCACTTTCAGTCTGCATGTGTCCCTAAGTCTGAAGTGGGTCTCTTGTAGACAGCATATATATGGGTCTTGTTTTTGTATCCATTCAGCCAATCTATGTCTTTTGGTTGTAGCATTTAATCCATTTACATTTAAAGTAATTATTGCTATGTATTTTCCTATTACCATTTTATTAATTGTTTTTGGTTTATTATTGTAGGTCTTTTCCTTCTCTTGTGTTTCTTGCCTAGAGAAGTTCCTTTAGCATTTGTTGTAAAGCTGGTTTGGTGGTGCTGAATTCTCTGAGCTTTTGCTTGTTTGTGAACTTTTAAATTTCTCTGTCAAATCTGAAAGAGACCCTTTGTGGTTAGAGTAATCTTGGTTGTAGGTTTGTCTCCTTCATCACTTTAAATATGTACTGCCACTCCCTTCTGGCTTGCAGTGTTTCTGCTGAAAGATCAGCTGTTAACTTTATAGGGATTCCCTTATGTGTTATTTGTTGTTTTTCCCTTGCTGCTTTTAATATTTGTTCTTTGTATTTAATTTTTGATAGTTTGATTAATATGTGTTTTGGAGTGTTTCTCCTTGTATTGATGCTGTATGGGACTCTCTGTGCTTCCTGGACTTTATTAAATATTTGCTTTCCCATATTAAGGAAGTTTTTGACTATAATTTCTTCAAATATTTTCTCAGTACCTTTCTTTTCCTCTTCTTTTTCTGAGACCCCTATAATTCGAATGTTGGTGTGCTTAATGTTGTCTCAGAGGTCTCTGAGACTGTCCTCAATTTTTTCATTCTTTTTCTTTATTCTGCTCTGCAGGAGTTATTTCCACTATTTTATCTTCCAGGTCACTTTAGTGTTCCTCTTCCTCAGTTATTCTGTTATTGATCCCTTCTAGAGGATATTTAATTTCATTTATTTTGTTGTTTATCACTGTTTGTTTGCCCTTTAGTTCTTCTAGTTCCTTGTTAAATATTTCTTGTATTTTCTCCATTCTATTTCTAAGATTTTGGATCATATTTACTATCATTATTCTGAATTCTTTTTTATGTAGACTATCTATTTCCTCTTCAATTTTTAGGTCTGGTGGGTTTTACCTTGCTCCTTCATCTGTGTGTTCCTCTGTCTTCTCCTTTTGCTTAACACTGTGTTTGGGGTCATCTTTTCACAGACTGCAGGTTCGTAGTTCCCGTTGATTTTGGTGTCCGTCCACAGTGGCTAAGGTTGTTTCAGTGGGTTGTTTAGACTTCCTGGTGGAGGGGACTAGTGCCTGTGCTCTGGTGGATAAGGCTGGCTCTTGTCTTTCTGGTGGGCAGGTACACGTCTGGTGGTATGTTTTGGGTTGTCTGGCCTTATTATGATTCTAGGCCTTCCTCTGTGCTAATGGATGGGTTTGTGTTCCTGTCTTGCTAGTTGTTTGGCATAGGGTGTCCAGCACTGTAGCTTGCTGGTTGTTGAGTGGAGCTGGGTCTTGGCATTGAGGTGGAGATCTCTGTGAGATTTTCACCGTTTGATTTTACATGGAGCTAGAGGTCTCTTGTGGACCAGTGTCCTGAACTTGGCTCTCCCACCTCAGTGGCACAGCCTTGATGCCTGCCTGGAGCACCAAGAGCCTGGCTCCACAAGGCTCAGGATAAAAGGGAGGAAAAAAAGAAAGAAAGAAAGAAGAAGATAAAATAAAATAAAGTTATTAAAGTAAAAAATACAAAATAATTATTAAGAAAAACATTTTAAGTATAAAAAAATATAACGGACAGTCAGGACTCTGGGACAAATTGTAAAAGCAAATCTATACAGACCGAATCACACACAAAAGCATACACATACACACTTTCAAAAATAGAGAAAGGGAAAGGAAAAATATATATATATACATACATCATTGCTCCCAATGTCCACCTCCTCAATTTGGGATCATTTATTGTCTATTCAGGTATTCCACAGATGCAGGGTACATCAAGTTGATTGTGCAGTTTTAATCTGCTGCTCCTTAGGCTGCTGGGAGAGATTTCCCTTTCTCTTCTTTTTTCACACAGCTCTTGGGATTCAGCTTTGGATTTGGACTGACCTCTGCATTTTGGTCACCTGAGGACGTCTGTTTTTTGCTCAGACAGGATGGGGTGAAAGAAGCAGCTGATTCGGGGGCTCTGGCTCTCTCAGGCCTGGAGGAGGGAGGGGTACAGATGTGTGGTGAGCCTGCAGCATCAGAGGCTGGCATGACGTTGCAGCAGCCTGAAGCGCACAGTGCATTCTCCCAGGGGAATTGTCCGTGGATCACATACGCTGGCTGTGGCATGCTGCACAGGCTCCCAGGAGGGGAGGTGTGGATAGTGACTTGTGCTTCCACACAGGCTTCTTGTTGGCTGCAGCAGCAGCCTTAGTGTCTCATGCCCCTCTCTGTGGTCTGCAGATAGCTGCAGCTCACTCCCATCTCTGGAGCTCCTTTAAGTGGCACTCTTAATCCCCTCTCTTCGTGTACCTGGAAACAATGAGGCAAGAAAAAGAGTCTTGCCTCTTTGGCAGCCCCAGACTTTTTTCCAGACTCCCTCCCTGCTAGCTGTGACACACTGGCCCCCTTCAAGTTGTGTTCACGCAGCCAACCCCAGTCCTCTCCCTGGGACCCGACCGAAGCCCGAGCCTCATCTCCCATCCCCCACCCATCCTGGCGAGTGAACAGACATGCTTCTCGGGCTGGTGAGTGCATGTCGGCATCGATCCTCTGTGCGGTAATCTCTCAGCTTTGCCCTCCGCACCCCTGTTTCTGTGCTCTCCTCTGTGGCTTCGAAGCTTCCCCCTTCAGCCACCTGCAGTCTCCGCCTGTAAAGGGGCTTCCTAGCGTGTGGAAACCTTGCCTCTTTCACAGCTCCCTCCCTCTGATGCAGGTCCCGTCCCTATTCTTTTTTCTTTTTTTCTTTTACCCTACTCAGGTATGTGGGGAGTTTCTTGCCTTTTGGGAGGTCTGAGGTCTTCTGCCAGCATTCAGTAGGTGTTCTGTAGGAGTTGTTCCACATGTAGATGTATTTCTGAAGTATTTGTGGAGTGGAAGTTTATCTCCATGTCTTACTCTTCCACCATCTTGAAGCTCTCTCTCCCCATGGCTGTTTTTCTTTTCTTTTCTTTTCTCTTTTTTGATGTTGAGTTGCATGAGCTGTTTGTATATTTTGGAGATTAATCCTTTGTCAGTTGTTTCATTTGCAATATTTTCTCCCATTCTGAGGGTTGTCTTTTCATCTTATTTGTGGTTTCCTTTGCTGTGCAAAAGCTTTTAAGTTTAATTAGATCCCATTTGCTTATTTTTGTTTTTATTTTTCTTACTCCAGGAGGTGGGTCACATAAAGTTCTTGCTGTGATTTATGTCAAAAAGTGTTCTGCCTATGTTTTCCTCTAAGAGTTTTATAGTGTCTGGTCTTACATTTAGGTCTTTATTCCATTTTGAGTTTATTTTTGTGTATGGTGCTAGGAAGTGTTCTAATTTCATTCTTTTACATGTAGCTGTCCAGTTTTCCAAGCATCACTTATTGAAGAGGTTGCCTTTTCTCCATTATATGTTCTTACCTCCTTTGTCATAGATTAATCGACCATAGGTGCTACCATATGACCCAACAATCCCACTACTGGATATTTACACAGAGAAAACCATAATTCAAAAAGATACATGCACCCCAATGTTCATTGCAGCACTATTTACAATAGCCAGGACATGGAAGAAACATAAATGTCCGTCAACAGAGGAATAGATAAAGAAGATGTGGTACATATATAGAATGGGATATTACCCAGCCATAAAAAGGAATAAAACTGGGTCATTTGTGGAGGAGTGGATGGGCTGACAGACTGTCATACAGAGTGAAGTAAGTCAGAAAGAGAAAAACATATATCGTATATTAATGCATATATGTGGAATCTAGAAAAACGATATAGATAACCTTATTTGCATAGCAGAAATAGAGACAAAACCTTAGAGAACAAATGTATGGATACCAAGGGGGACAGGTGTGGGTGGGATGAATTGGGAGATTGAGATTGACATATATACTCTACTGATACTATGTATAAAATAGATAACTAATGAGAACCTACTATATAGCACAGAGAAATTTACTCAGTATTCTGTGGTGACCTAAATGGGAAGGAAATCCAAAAAATAAGGTATATATGTATACATATAAGTGATTCACTTTGCTATACAGTAGAAACAAACACAACATTGTAAAGCAACTATACTCCACTAAAAATTTTTTTTTAATTAAGCTAGTTCTGAATAGTAGCCTAATGACTTGGTTAATTGTCCTTGCACATTTAAGCTAAAGTCTACTTTTTTACAGAATGGACACTTGATTTCACTATTGGTTATTTGAGAAATTACATGGTTGACATCAGAAAGGAAGGGTAGTTTATGTGATATAAGTGTTTATAGGTATGACAGTGAATTTTCTTTGAGTTTATGAATTTCATTAAGGCAATTTTTAAGTAATGACAATGACTCCAATGTATGTAGATATACCACAGGACTAGACATTGCATAGAATATGGCAAGTCACAAGCTCTTATGAATAAAATGTATTTAATTTCAACTGATACTAAGAACAATATATATGGATATAGATATAAGTTTAAACAGCTTTATTGAGGTTTAATAAGCATACAGTAAACTATATATTTAAAGTATACAATTCAGTTTTGACATATGCATACATCTGTGAAACCATCACCATAATCAAGATAATGAATCCACATTTCTTCTCAAATTTCCTTATGCCCCTTTGCAATTGCTCCCACTTGCTCATGCCAATCCTCCTGTCCAAAAAAAAACTCTGACTTGCTGTCTGTCACTATAGGTTATTATGCATTTTCTAAACTCATACAAATTAAATGTTATGGTATATGCCTTTTTTTTTGGTTTGACTGTTTTCACTCAACATATTTATTTTGAGATTCACCCATGTTGTGCATTTTAATAGTTCCTTCCTATTCACTGCTGAGTAATTTTCCATTATATGAATATTTTGCAAATTGTTTCTCATTCCTCTGTTTATAAGTATTTGGGTTGTTTCCAGGGTTTGTTTTGGTTATTGCAAATAGAGCTCATATTTGTGTATAAGAGTTGAACAGAGCAAACAACAATGAGTGTTATCAGTTATTATTACTAGTAGTTTTTTTGGTGGAGGAAATTCAAATCAATTTTCTATATAGAAGTTTACATCATCTTAGAATAAATACAATCTTAATTCTTCCTTCAAAAGTTAGAAGAATTCTACTTCTTTTCATTGCCTGATTGCATTGACTAGAGCCTCCAATACAATGTTGAACAGAACTGTGAGAGCAGACATTCCTGTCTTGTTTCTGATCATGGGGTAAAGCAATCAGAATTTTACCATTAAGTGTGAAGCTAGCTGTAGGTTTTCACAGGTATCTTTTTGTGTGTGTGTGGTACGTGGGCCTCTCACTGTTGTGGCCTCTCCTGTTGCGGACCACAGGCTCTGGATGTGCAGGCTCAGTGGCCATGGCTTATGGGCCCAGGTGCTCTGTGGCATGTGGGATCTTCCTGGACCGGGGCATGGACCCATGTCCCCTGCATCGGCAGGTGGACCCTCAACCACTGTGTCACGAGGGAAACCTCCACAGATATCTTTTATCAGGTTGAAGGAGTTCCTTTGTATTACTAATCTGCTGAGAATTTTTATAAGAAATGGATACTGAACTTTTTCAAATGATTTATCTGCATAAATTGAGATGATTGTGACCTTTTTTTTTAGATTGCTAGTGTTGTGAACTACCTTGCTGATTTTCAAACATAAACCAACTGTACATTTCTGGAATAAACACCACTTGGTCATTTATATATTATCTTTTTAATATTTTGTTGCTTTGATTATGCAAAATACATTTATTTCATACAACTATTGAATAACTATATGGTTTGCATATAATGATGAGAATTTATTAAGCACATAAACTCTTTAACCAAATTACCTTGGTTAAAAATCCCAGTCTTGGGGATGGGGTCAAGATGGTGGAGTAGGAGGATGTGGAGTTTGCATCTTCTCACAACTAGGGCACTTACCAGGCACCAGTGGGGGACCTTCAATACCTAAGGGGATGGGAGGAGTCCCTTCATGACCAGATAAGATATCGGGGGCGGAGGGGGCAGAAAAAGTGGAGGTGGGATGGGACCAGTGTCCCTGAGGGGCAGCTGGGGAAGGAGAGGGGTTCACAAATACAGAGGTCCCCACTCATGGTGAGGGGATCAGCAAGAAAGAGGAGAAGCTTTCGGGGGTTCAGGGATTGGAGGGGAATGTGACCAGCATCTCCCCTGCCTGCCTGAGCCCTGGTGAACCTGCTGGGGTCCCGCACCTGAAACTCTGCCCTCCAGGGCCCCCTCGAGCCATGCAGATCCTGAGCCTAAGTCCCACCACCACAACCCAACCCCACCACCATGGCCTTTTCCAATTTCTTCTTTTTACTTTTTTTTCTGTTGTGGTTCTATATTGCTTTGTTGTTGTTTCATTTTTATTTCTTCTAATATATATTTTATTTTTCTACTTTTATTTTATTTTATTTTATTATTTGTGTGTGTGTGTGTGTGTGTGTGTGTGTGTGGTACACGGGCCTCTCACTGCTGTGGCCTCTCCCGTTGT
The DNA here is from genome assembly GCF_964165515.1 of Mesoplodon bidens. Classification (NCBI taxonomy): domain Eukaryota; kingdom Metazoa; phylum Chordata; class Mammalia; order Artiodactyla; family Ziphiidae; genus Mesoplodon; species Mesoplodon bidens. The sequence continues at coordinate 26,041 of NW_027672115.1, forward strand.
GGAACATAGGCTCTGGATGCGCAGGCTCAGCGGCCATGGCTCATGGGCCCAGACACTCCGTGACATGTGGGATCTTCCCGGACTGGGGCATGAACTCATGTCTCCTGCATTGGCAGGCAGACTCTCAACCACTGCACCACCAGGGAAGCCCCTTATTTTACTTTTTATTCTTTGTTATTGTTCTGCTCCTTTTTGTTTGTTGCCTTTTTTTTTTTTTTACCATGCCACTTGGCTTGTGGGTTATTGGCTCCCAGGGCAGGGGTCAGGCATGAGCTCCAATTGTGTGAGCATTGAGTCCAAACCACTGGACTAGCAGAAAACCTCAGACCCCAGAGAATATTAATCGGTGTGAACTCTCCCAGACGTCCTCATCTTGGCACTAAGACCCAGCTCCATCCAACTGCCTGCAAACTCCGTTGATGGATGCCTCAGGCCAAACAACAAGTAAGAGAGGAACACAGCCTCACTCATCAAAAAAATAAGGTGACAAAAATTAATTGTTACAGATAAATGAACAAGGTAAAAACCTACAAGATGAAATAAATGAAGAGGAAATAGGCAACCTACCTGAAAAATAATTTAGAGTAATGTTAATAAAGATGATCCAAAATCTTAGAAATTGAATGGAAAGGATCAAGAAAATACAAGAAATGCATAACAAGGACCTAGAAGAACTACAGAACAGAGATGAACAACACAATAACTGAAATGAAAAATACACTAGAAGAAGTCAATAGAAGAATAAATGAAATAAAAGAATGAATGAGTTAGCTGGAAGATAGAATGGTGGAAATAACAGCCAAGGAGCAGAATAAAGAAAAAAGAATGAAAAAAAATGAAGACAGTATCAGAGACTTCTGGGGTAACACTGAAAGCACCTACATTTGAATTCTAGGGGTCCTAGAAAAAGAAGAGAAAGAGAAATGGTCTGAGAAAATATATGAAGATATTAGAGTTGGAACCTCTTTAACATGGGAAAGGAAATATCTACCCATGTCCAGGAAGCGCAGAGAGTCCCATACAGGATAAACAAAAGGAGAAAAACACCGAGACACATATTAATCAAACTAACAAAAAGTAAATTTAAAGAGAAAATGGTAAAAGCAGCAAGGGAAAAGCAACAAATAATATATAAGAGAGGGCTTCCCTGGTGGTGCAGTGGTTGAGAGTAGTCTGCCTGCTGATGCAGGGGACATGGGTTTATGCCCTGGTCTTGGAAGATCCCACATGCCACGGAGCGGCTGGGCCCAGGAGCCATGGCCACTAAGCCTGCACGTCCGGAGCCTGTGGCCCACAACAGGAGAGGCCACAACAGTGAGAGGCCCGCGTACTGCAAAAAAAAAAAAAAATATATATATATATATATATATATACACACACACACACACACACACACACACACACACACACACACACACAAGGGAATCCCAATAAGGTTATTAGTTGATTTTTCGGCAGAAACCCTGCAGGCTAGAAGGGATTGGCAGGATATATTTAAAGTGATGAATGGGAAAAATCTACAAGATTATTCTACCCAGCAAAGATCCCATTCAGATTCAACTGAGAAATCAAAAGCTTTACAGGCAAGCAAAATCTAAGAGAATACACCACCATGAATCCAGTTTTAAAATAAATGCTAAAGGAACTTCTTTAGCTGAGAAACACAAGAGAAGAAAAAGACCCACAAAATCAAACCCCCAAAATTAAGAAAATGGTAGTAGGAACATACATATTGATAATTACCTTGAATGTAAATGGATTAAATGCTCTAACCAAAAGATACACTCTGGCTCAATGGACACAAAAACAAGACCTGTGTATATGCTGTCTACAAGAGACCCACTTCAGATTTAGGGACACATACAGACTGAAAGTGATGGTATGGAAAAGATATTCCATGCAATTGGAAATCAAATGAAAGCTGGAGTAGCAAGACTCATATCAGATAAAATAGGCTTTAAAATAAAGACTGTTACAAGAGACAAGGAAGGATACTACATCATGATTAAGGGACCAATCCAAGAAGAAGATATAAAAATTATAAATATTTCTGCACCCAACATAGGAGCAACTCAATACATAAGGAAAATTCAAACAGCCAAAAAAGGGGAAATTGACAGTAACAGGATAATAGTGGGGGATTTAACATTCCACTTACACCAATGGGCAGGTCATCCAGACAGAAAATAAATAAGGATATGCAAGTTTAAACGACACAGTAGACCAGATAGACTTAGTTGACATTTATAGGACATCTCATCCGAAAGCGGCAGAATGCACTTTCCTCTCAAGTATACACGAAACATTCTCCAGGATAGATCACATCTTGCATCACAAACCAAGCCTCAGTAATTTAAGAAACATGAAATAGTATCAAGCATATTTTCCGAACACAGTGTTATAAAATTAGTAATCAGTTACAAGAAAAAAACTATAAAAAATACAAATACATAGAGGATAAACAATTCGACACTAAATAACAAAGAGATCACTGAAGAAATCAAAGATGATTTTAAAAAATACATAGAAAAAAAGACAATGAAAACAGGACAACCCAAAACCTATGAGACACAGAAAAAGCAGTTCTAAGAGGAAAGTTTATAGCAATTCAATCTCACTTCACGAAACAAGAAAAACCTCAAGTAAACAACCTAAACTTACACCTAAAGCAACTAGAGAAAGAAGAAGAAACAAAACCCAAAGTTAGTATAAGAAAGAAATCATAAAAATCAGAGCAGAAATAAATGAAATAAAAATGAAGAAAACAATAGCAAAGATCAATAAAACAAAATTTTGGTCTTTTGAGAAGATAAAAAAATTGATAAAGCTTTAGCAAGACTCATTAGGATAAAAAGGGAGAAGACTCAAATCACTAGAAGTAGAAACAAAAAAGGAGAAGTAACATCTGACACAACAGAAATACAAAGGATCATGAGAGACTAGTACAAGAAACTATATGCCAATAAAGTTGACAACCTGGAAGAAATGGACAAATTCTTAGAAAGGTAAAACCTTCCAAGACTGAACCAGGAAGAAATAGAAAATATGAATAGAATAATCACAAGTACTGAAATTGAAACTGTGATTTAAAAGCTTCCAACAAATAAAAGTCCAGGATCATATTGCTTCACAGACGAATTCTATCAAACAATTAGAGAAGAGCTAACATCTATCCTTCTCAAACTCTTCGAAAAAATTAAAGAGGGAGGAACACTACCAAATTCATTCTACGAGCCCAACAGCACCCTGATATCAAAACCAGAAAAAGATATTTAAAAAAAAGAAAATTACAGACCAATATCACTGAAAAATATAGATGCAAAAATCCTCAACAAAATACTAGCAAACAGAATCCAACAATACATTAAAAGGATCATACACCATGTTCAAGTGGGATTTACCCCAGGTAGGCAAGGATTCTTCAATATATGCAAATCAATCAATGTTATATACCATATTAACAAATTAAAGAAAAAAAACATATGATCATCTCAATAGATGCAGAAAAATCTTTTGCCAATATTCAACATACATTTATGATAAAAACTCTCCAGAAAATGGACATAGAGGGCACCTACCTCAATATAATAAAGGCTGCATATGACAAGCCCACAGCAAACATCTTTCTCAATGGTGAAAAACTTTAAGCATTTCCTCTAAGATCAGAAGCAAAACAAGTATGTCCACTCTCACCAATATTATTCAACATAGTTTGAATTGGAAGTCCTAGCCATGGCAATCAGAGAGGGAAAGAAATAAAAGAAATCCAAATTAGAAAAGAAGGAAAACCATCACTGTTTGCAGATGACATACTATTCATAGAAAATCCTAAAGATGCTACCAGAAAACAACTAGAGCTAATTAATGAATTTAGTAAAGTTGTAGGATACAAAACTAATGCACAGAAATCTCTTGCATTCCTATACACTAACAAAGAAAGGTCAGAAAGAGAAATTAAGAAAACAATCCCATTTACCACTGCAACAAAAAGAATAAAATACCTAAAAATAAACCTACCTAAGCAGGCAAAAGACCTGTATGCAGAAAACCATAAAACACTGATGAAAGAAATCAAAGAGTACACAAACAGATGGAGAGATGTACTGTGTTCTTGGATTGGAAGAAACAATATTGTGAAAATGACTCTACTATCCAAAGCAATCTACAGATTCAATGTAATCCCTATTAAATTACCAATGGCATTTTCCACAAGTTAGAACAAAAAAAAATTACAATTTGTATAGAAACAAAAAAGACCCCAAATAGCCAAAGCAATTCTGAGAAAGAAAAACGGAGCTGGAGGAATCAGGCTCCTTGACTTCAGATTATACTACAAAGCTACAGTAATCAAGGCAGTGTAGTACTGGCACAAAAACAGAAATATAGATCAATGGTACAGGATAGAAAGCCCAGAGATAAATACAGGCACCTATGGTCAACTAATCTATGACAAAGGAGGCGAGACTGTCTCTTCAATAAGTGCATGTGTGAAAACTGGACAACTACATGTAATAAAACGAAATTAGAACACTACCTAACACCATACACAAAAATATTCTCAAAATGAATTGAAGACCTAAATGTAAGGCCAGACCCTGTAAAACTCTTAGAAGAAAACAGGAAAAACACTCTTTGACATAAATCACAGCAAGATTTTTTTTGACTCACCTCCTGAGATAAGGAAAATAAAAACAAAAATAAACAAATGGAACCCAATTAAATGTAAAATCTTTTGCACAGCAAAGGAAACCAAACAAGACAAAAAGACAATCCTCATTATGGGAGAAAATATTTTCCAGTGAAGCAACTGACAAAGGATTAGTCTCCAAAATATACAAACAGCTCATACAGCTCAATACCAAAAAAACAAACAACTCAATCCTAAAATAGGCAAAAGACCTAAATAGACATTTCTCCAAAGAAGAAATGCAGAGGGCCAACAAGCACATGAAAAGATGCTCAACATCACTAATTATTATAGAAATGCAAATCAAAACTACAATGAGGTATCACCTCACACCAGTCAGAATGGCCATCATCAAAAATTCTACAAACAGTAAATGCTGGAGAGGGTGTAGAGAAAAGGAAACCCTCCTGCAGTGTTGACGGGAATGTAAATTGATACAGCCACTATTGAGAACAGTATGGAAGTTCCTTAAAAAACTGAAAATAGAACTACCATATGACCCAGCAATCCCACTTCTGGGCATATGCCCTGAGAAAACCATAATTCAAAAAGACATATGTACCCCAATGTTAATTGCAACACTATTTAGTATAGCCAGGACATGGAAACTACCTAAATGTCCATTGAGAGATGAACAGATAAAGAAGATGTGGTACATATATATGATGGAATATTGCTCAGCCATACAAGGGAACGAAATTGGATCATTTGTAGAGATGTGGATGGAGGTATAGTCTGTCATACCGAGTGAAGTAAGTCAGAAGGAGAAAAAACAGTATCGTATATTAATGCATATATATGGAATCTAGAAAAATGCTACAGGTAAAACTTTTTGCAGGGCAGGAATAGAGACACAGACATAGATAATGGATGGGTGGACACAGAGGGGAAAGGGGAAGGTGGGATGAATAGGGAGATTAGGATTGACATATATACATTAATACATACATACATATATACATGTGTAAAATATATAGCTAGTGGAAACTTGCTTTATAGCTCAGGGAGTTCAGCTCAGTGCTCTGTGATGACCTAGGTGGGTGGGGGTGGGAGGGAGGTCCAAAATGGAGGGGATATATGTATACATATTGAATTCGTTGTACAGAGGAAACTAACACAACATTGTAAAAAATTTATACTCCAAAAAAAAAAAAATCCCAGTCTTGGTTAAGCTCCTTAAGATTTTGTGCCTCAGTCTGCTTACTGTAAAATATCAATAAGAGTAACAACCTAGCTATCTTACAGCCTGTTGATAGGACAAAATAAAGTAACGCAATTGGGAGTGTAATGCAATGCCTGGAATATAACACCTGCCAGACATGGTCAGATAGTATTAATGTATTTTGAGTGACTGTGGTTAAGTCCAGACCAGTAATGTGTGGCAGGTTGTAAGTGGTGGGAGAAGATGAAGGAAAATGATTTTGGAATAATTATGACAGGGAGTTATTGACCCAGCTGGAGACATTGCTAAGAGCTAGTGAGGGAAGGTAAGAGCCACCTCTTGGGGAGGTGGCATGCTGGTTTAGAGACTGCAAAAGGGAAATGTTCTGAACTAATTCTGGAGGTGAGGAGCTGAGTATCCTTAGAGTATATTTATTTATCTAGGAACATATAAAGGGACTTTTATGCAGGAGATATCTAAGGGTCACCTGACAGTAAGAGGCAGTTAGTTAATACCAAGGTCAAAATCCAATTCCAACCTTCCATCTAGTCTCTTAGGACCCAATCCTTAATGACATTCAAATAGTTTTGTTCCATGGATTCCTTTGTCAGTGTGGTAAAGCTATAGAGCCCTTCTCAGAGTAATATTTTTAAAACCATGAATAAAATACACAGGATTAAAAATAAAACCATAGTTTTGTGAAATATTCTTCTATACACAGGCTTCTCTGCGGGGTGAAGTGCTGTGTCTATGTATCCCAGGTGAAGAACCTGTGGGGATAATGAATGAGATGGAGACTGAGAAAGATTAAAGAAATATCTTGTTTCTTAAGTCTCTTATTGGTGAGTGAAATTATATCTCTTCCTTTGATTCTTTATTCATATGTCACCTTTCTGTGGGTCCTTATCTGGGCCACTCTTTCTAAAAATGCATTCTGACTTTATACTGCCAACACTCCCTAACCCACTTCTCTGATTTTGTTTTCTCTTTAGCACTCACCATTATCTAAACCCATGTTCAGCAATCATGCCCATAGGTCAAATTCTGACCGCCTTCTGTTTTTGTACGATCCATGAGCTGAGAAGGGTTTTTACATATTAAATGTTTTTTTAAGTCAAAAAAAGAATATTTTATAATATGAGAAATTTTTATTAGATTCAAATTTTACCATCCATAAGTCAAGTTTTGTTGGAACACACTCATTTTCATTTATATATTGTCTTAGCTGTTTTGTAATACAAGGGCAAAATTGAATAGTTGTACTCTCTGGCCCTTTACAGCTTGCTGACCTCTTAGTTAAAATATTATATTTTAGTTTTTTTCATATATACTATTTTATTTACTATATTTTTATTGTTCATTTCTTTCCACTAAGCTCATAAATCCTTGGCTGGTAGGAATTTTTGTCTGTTTTTTTCCCTAGTTTATTCCTGAAACCTAGAAACAGTGTGTGGCACATAGTACTTACTAAACATTTGCTGATTGAATGAAAATCAGGCACATTAATAATATGATATGGAGCAGTTCAGATAAAACAAGTGCTATCAGGAAGGGATGAATCAACATGTGAGATTTTTTAAACTGCCTTAGTGAAGGACCTTGATGGATGAGTATGCCTCCGATAGGTAGAGAGAACTGGGCATAACAAAAAGTGCCCGGAAATGAGAAGGAGCTCATTTTGTGAACATGGTCATTAGCATGGCTCATTCAGGGAATAATGAGAAATAATCCTAGAGAAAATAGTTAAAAGTTTACAATGGGAAAAAAAGAGGAATACTGCTGGAAAATATAAAAGTGAGGCCAGATTATGCAGAGCCTCCAGGATGAGAAGTTTGGTTTGAGACAAATATCTGAATGTCCTGACTCTGAGGTGTTTACAAACCTTGGAAAGAAATGGCAGAGGGAAAGGTTACAACTCAACCAAGAAAATGTCAATTTGCCCTGTAGTTAACTTGTGATTTGGAGCAATTCCAAACAAAAGCAGCAAATCAAAAGATCGCATCCCTTTTATTTTCTTCTCTTCACTTTAAGAATACCAATTACAAGTAATTGAAAGAAAACATTTTTATGGTATTTCCACAGACCTGATTATGCTACAAGTTTGGAGACAATCTCCAGGGCTCCAGCTGGGACACATTTATAGGATATTGAGTTGGAATTTTATGTCGTTTTGCCACTATGTGGAGTTTACTTTGATGTTTATTATACTGCTGGATTGATACAAATCACAGTAAAATAAACACAATCAACATCTTTTACTAGTTGTTCAAATTGTGGCTTGCACTCAGTAGGAGACAATGGTAATTTCTGGTATATTAGAAATTTGATGCAACCCTCAGCTTGACTCCCAAAATATTAAAGGGAATTTTTTATACTTTTAACCTACTTGAACTTTCAGTATTTGATTTAATATGCACTTGCTGATACCCACTATTACCTGGTAGAAGAAATTTAATAAATGACATGAAGTGTATGAATTAATGGACTCAACCAAATTCACAAAAGGTATTTACAAACACGAAACATTTTTAATTGGTTATAGAATAGAATTACGTGATTATGAAATGGAGCTTGATAATACAACTTAATGTTAATTTCCAACATATATTTTTATAGTTCTAAAGCATGCATTTTCAACAGTGATGTATCACCTTCCAAGCGGTTGAGATTTATTCTTGAGGAGTGAAAAAAATCTTAGTTATTACAATGGCTTGTGGCCCTCCAAATTGCCCAGAGTATAACAACATATATGCTACATATCTCTGGTATTAAAATTTCATGATGGAGGAACTATTAAGAAAAAAAATTATAGAAAGATTCTTTAGGAGAGGGGAAATTATCAAAAAAGAAACCAACAAAAACAGGTTGAGAAACACTGTGTTAAAGTGCTTGCCTTCCTTTTGCCAGTGATCTTGATATCCTGACAACTCAATTCATGAACTGTGTTATGTGTATCTGTGGTGTGTGTGTGTGTGCATGTGTGCACAGTCCTGTTCTAACCAACTAAGGTATACACTTCTCAAGGGTAGAGGCTGAGCATCCTATGTTTTATGACTTTGTGGAAAGTTATAATTTTTAAGTCTTAGATATCTAGATATTTTGACTGATTAATGATAAACCATAGGTTTGTTTTTATTGATCACCCATTCTTCCTTTTACCTTTTTATCAACTTCTTTGTAGATTTTCTAATAAGCTGTAAACCAAAAGAAATTTTAATTAAAAATCACCTCATCACCTAAGGGCAAGATGGGAATGAAGACACAGACCTACTAGAGAATGGACTTGAGGATATGGGGAGGGGAAAGGGTAAGCTGTGACAAAGCGAGAGAGTGGCATGGACATATATACACTACCAAACGTAAAATAGATAGCTAATGGGAAGCAGCCGCATAGCACAGGGAGATCAGCTCGCTGCTTTGTGACCACCTAGAGGGGTGAGATATGGAGGGTGGGAGGGAGGGAGACGCAAGAAGGAAGAGATATGGGAACATATGTATATGTATAACTGACTCACTTTGTTATAAAACAGAAACTAACACACCATTGTAAAGCAATTATACTCCAATAAAGATGTTAAAAAAAATCACCTCATCACAAACGCTAATGTCAGGTAAGGAATTTTTTTATAACATGAATAAATACACACTATTTTATTTATTTATTTATTTATTTATTTATTTATTTATTTATTTGCTTATAAGCAACAGAAATTTACTCCTCACACTTCTGGAGCCTTGAAACATGAGGTCACGCTGCTAACATGGTTGGGTTCTGGTGAAAGCCCTCTTCTTTGTTGCAGACAGTTCACTTCTCTCTGTATCCTCATGAGGCAGAGAGCATAGAGAGCCACATTATTTTTTTAATTTTATTTGTATGTTTATATCTTCACTAGTTGAGTTTTCTTAGATATGCTTCAATAAATTTGTCATCTAATTGCCTGAACTAGGTTTTGATTTTAACACAATTGACACAAGTGTTAAGAAAATATTACCTCTGTGAAGAAATGACTTAAATATTAACAGCATTTCTCATTATATTTTCCTTATTAATGACAGTGATAACTTCAGTTGGACCCTTTGAATTTTGGACTACATTGTAAGGTGGTATAATGTAGCCAGACTTAGGTTTGAAATTATGGTCTAGACATGACTATATTTCTAACCTGTGGCAAGCTATTTAAACATTCTAAGCATCCTTTATTTTTTGTCTATAAAATATATATTATAATATTGTCTACCTCACAGAGTTGTTGTGAGAATTAAATAAGAACAATTATAAAACTATTAATGTAGAGGCTAACACATAATAAAAGAATAGTAAATAGTAATGATAATAGCATATAAGTAGTAGTATAGTAGTGATAATCATAGTAAAGGTAGTTTGTTAGATTTGTGATCATGTTATCTACATGTTCATGTTCCCTTGTAAAATTATTATTTCAGAAACCCAACACAGTGACAGTAAAGATGATAAAATTCTAGGACATTTTCAGCCTGAGATTTGATCAGTGTCTTTTAGAAAATTGGTATTTATGGGGAGCAAATGCAATCAGAATGAGGTAACTCAACTAACAGAAATAGGGAGAAATTTAGCAGAAAGAGGTCATGATAGGAATAAATTACAGGCTACATGAGACACAAAAGAGAAGAGTTGAAAATAGAGAAAACTTTCATTTTAAGGGAATATTCCTAATTTAAAATTCAAAAGTGGAAATGTTTCCATTTGAGATAGGAGCCAGTTATGGATGTGCTCATGGATTAGAGTTGAAGCTCTAAACTGAGGGTGCTGAGAAACAGTTATATCAGTTTATTAAATGGATCATCAACATGTCTGTTGATATGAAGGAGAAACATGGCAGTGGATGGGGTAAGAAAGAAAACAATTGGGCTAGTTCTTGAAATCTTCAAGGAAAACAAGAGCGTGTCATGAGGACCAAGTGACAAGGGATTTGAGAGTATGTAATAAACAAATTTTACTAGGTTAAGTTAATGTTTGTAAAGAATTTACAGTAGTTCATGACACCTATTGAACACTAAATGAGTGTATTAAATGTAATTAAATATATTTACATAAATATAATGGTGCAGCTACACATTCATTGAAAGGATGATCATGATGGTTATGGTGGAAATAAAACACTGATGACTGTCCATTTCATGTTCATGGCAGGGTTAAATTGGGGGCTACTTCCCTGAAACTGACCAGCCAACCTAAAAGAAGTTGGCAACTCAAATCTCTTCCACTCAATTGGACTGGGCAGTTAGTTAATCTGTCGTGTAACCTCTGGCTTAACTGTTAACGTTTATAGTAAAAAATTATAGTCAGACTCTTACACGTGCTCAGAAAATAGGAAATTAATTATAAACACACCATTGAATGAAGGGAGGGTTGAATGTCCACAGTTTCTGTTAAGACATCATTGAAGTAATTTCCCTACCACTAATTGAACATTTCTATAGAACTCATCTAAAATTGCTCAGTGAATCTGCAGAAAGTTTCTGCTTCATTAACTATTTACATGGTGACCTCAATAGAGAGGTTTTAGTCTGATGAGAGGTTTCTCTCACAAGTCTTAGGCACCTATTGTAGTAGAGTCATCCGACTTTTCACGACACATTGAGAAATGAGAAATATTACATTAGCATTCTTAATCTTACCACATTAAGCACTGAAATGTCCCTTGCTGTGTTAACCTCTAAATAGCCTGCATAATGCCACATTATAAGTTCCATCGCCAAAGTCCTCAGTTTCTATTCATTTGGAGTGAAAGATACATATGCAGTTGTGTCTCCTGCTCATATTTTAAGGCTCTAAAATCCTAGATTTGAAAGAGAGCACTCTACCTGTTCCATTGATTTTTTAATGACATTAATATTTGCATCATATATTATAATGTCAAGGAAACCCATGTATTCAAATTTCAACAGGCATATTTTGAGAAAAATAACTTTTCAATAAGCAAAATGTTAAGGAAATAATTGTTTACTACACAATATTTGCAACAGAATCTCTATTATAATAACAATTGGATAGGTGAGATCATTCAGTGGGCAGATCAGAGAAAGGCATAATAATGCTATTTGACTTTTGCATAATATAATAACTAAATTCTAAATATACATTTTGTGTATTTAGAATTTTGTATATTTAAAATTTTGTAATAAACCACTGATGCATGCAGATCAACATGGATTTTAAAAGGAAGATTAAACAGGAGAGTTGCTGTAACTGTGTCTTGGTCCCAAAATGATTGGAAACTCTGTTACATTGTATTAATAACTCTACTGTTGGGACCTCAGTTTCTACATTTCTAAAATGAGGGAAATGGGTAATGTACTCTTCAAGAACTCAGCTCTACATTCTGCTATACTATTGGTTATTATTTCTGCTATACTATTGGTTATTATTTCCATCTATAAAATTATGGAACTGAATATCATGAGTTCTAAAGTCTTACTAGAAATTTATATTTTATTGCTTTTCCATATTCATTTATTAACTCACTCTCATTCTTTGCCAACAGAGATTTAACTTGTTTGTTTCAATTATTCTTGAGAAATATCCTCTGATATTGCTTTTGATATTCTTTCTTTCCCAGATATATCTTATTCAATATTTGGATTCATATTTCTAAAATATTATTAACCAGATTAATTTAAAATTCATGATATTTACACAATAAAATAATCTCTATCTAAACATATTATATTTCATGTTGTACTTTATCATATATATCTTTGTTATATCCTTTGTTGGTTCTTTGCACTTATATCAATTTCTCTCTTATCCACAGTCCTGCAAATCATTATGGCTTAAATATGGTTTCCAGTTGTTACTCACTCATAAAAAACCCATTGAAGGCAGGCTTATATTCCCTTTTATTACCTCCAGTGCTTAGCACAGTGATGAGCACAGCTGGTATGCAGTAGTTTTGTCATGCTTAAACATTCTTCCTCACAGCACTAGGATCTGGGTTTTGAGACTTCCAGGGATGAATGGATTTTGCTGATTCTAATATGTATCCTCTTCTCTGAGCCTCTTTGAACCAAAGTCAGTGGATTTTCAAGATGGATACTATATTTTTCAGTTTAGAAATAACTTCAGCTGAAAATTGTATTGAATTTATCTGTGATGTAATGTAAAGGAGGCAGAGTCAGAATATTTGACTTTGTGAGACTCAGTCTTCTCACCAGGCTAAAGGTAATAAAAATGTCTTCTCAATTGATGTTACTGGCTTTCCAAGGGAATCAGGTGAGGAGGGGGCTAGATAAGAAAGCATTAAAATATTTCAGTGTTGTGAGATAAAAGGGACTAATTTTATTAGCAGTGATATAAGTAGTAGTAACAGTAACAGTAGTAGTAGTCATTATACTATCATTAATTAAGAATCTGGTCCACATAGGGGTGGAGGATATTTTCAGAACTACCTCACATAGCCAAAAATTTCACAATTAAGTAAATTTATGTTTGTGTGTGTCCATATATATTTGTTGTGGGTCTTTGCATACACATATATGTATTTTATATTAAGGGTGTATTTCTATCCTTCAGCCATGGCTCCCGTTCTACATGACTATAAGTTTTATCTTTTTTTTCATTACATATAAGTTGAGTAGTCAAGGCTGGACAGAAGAATGGTGTCATGATGTTTTCAATTGTAAGGAACTAAACACATTCAAGAAGACTCAAGTTGCTTATTTAAAGACTTCAGCAGATATCCTGTGGATAATCAAGTGTCACAAAGTATTTGGAAATAGTAAGTAGGGACAAAAGTCATTACTTCAGTCTCTCATTGAAGTACATTTACACTTCTGCTCATTTTCTCATTTCCTTTCTCACAGTCTCTCTGTTTTCTGGGAGTTGCTCATGGACTTGGTTTTCCCTGATGGCTAGTCACACATCAACTTAATATGACTTTTCAGTTTAGCAGCCCAACATTATTTGATGGATTGATTCTTATGGTTTTTGTACTCAATTTCTTTGGAAAGGAAACATAATAGATACTTTGCAGGTTAAGATCCACCTATGGTTTCATCAGCTATGACCCATAGGTGGTACTCAGTTGGAAGAGTGAGGCAGAATTATGTTGCATGAAAGCTATCCCATTAAGGAGATGTAGATTCTTCCAAGGGAGACTCAAGTGCTTGCATATCTTCACCATAATAAAAATCAATTGTTTTTGATATCATTCAAATGAAACTGACAATTCTGTATCTTAGTTAAAAGTAACTTCATGTTCACTTATGCATTAAATGTAAAGTAAAAGTAAAGTATTTGAAACCAATTTATTAAACTTCTATCCATCCTTTGAGACATCAGAAAATGCATCCCTTAGTCATTATGGATGTCCAGATACTTTCTTATTTGCTCCTTGTAGTGATCAAGCGAGTCCTTGGCTCTGATCTCTAGGTTACTCTTTAACCACATAAGTCTTGCCATTTCCTGAATTAACTGACATAATTATAGATCTTATGCTGTGTTCTTTAGGTCATAGAACAAATCCTTTCTTTATATGAACCAAGACTGAACATGATGAGATAAGAGAAACTGTAAAATGTTGTGGGCAATTGATTTGTATTAAAGTCTTGTATTGTGAGTAAAAATTTTCTGAGCTTTTGTTATATTGAATCCATATTTTTAAAGGGAAATACATTCATCTTACTCACAATTAAATTTGTTTCATATTTCTCTGTAAAGAAGAGTACTTAAACTTTTTTGTCATGTTGGATTTTTTGAGATTAAACTTATGAACGCTCTTCCTAGAGAAATGCTTTAAAAAATTCTATACAATTTCAGGTGCTTCACTGAATCTCTAAAGCCTATCCATGGATTCCCCAAGGGTTCAGAGTTCATTCTCAAAATGCACTATCATAATGGGAATGATTACAAAAATATTTTCCAACCATGATTTAGGAAACATATTTAGATAGGACATGACAATTATTGATAGGTCCTTCTCCTGAGTTTTCCAAGTTCATGAAGAGTTTGAAAAACTCCAAAGACATTTATGCATCATTGTTTCTGATTTTACAAGTAGGCCAACCAAAATATTCAGCAATATAAATCTAACAGGGGTCAGGGAAGCTCAGTGGTATTAAATCTTTTTTATTAATATAAAGACATTTTAATGTAAACATAATCCTACAAAGGAACCCAATATGAAAACCAACAAAAGTTAAGCTGACTAGCTGAAGTCTGATTTGATAGGGTCATATGTGAGTCCTACCCATATGTCTTTATTCCCACCTGTTCATCTCAGCCTCTAATAGAGTTCTTTCGAACCCAAGGATCTGAAACACATTAATGAGCCAATGGATAAAATGAGGGAAGGGAAAGGGTATTTTAAGTACAAGCAATCGTAGTCACAAATGTAGCAAGGAAAGAGAAGTTGAATATTGCAGTAAAGAATTGTATTGGGGGCAGTTGGAGAACACATGATGGATTTTTTAAAATAGCAAACTCTTCCATTAAGACTTTGTATTTCACATGAAATAATTTGAATATTATTCTGCAAGTATGAGGACTTGTGAATTTCAAGTAGGGAGATACTTTATTGTGGTTTTCAAGTAGGGGAATACTTTAGTAAGATTTACGTTTCAGAAAGATCACTCTGAAAACTATGCAAAAGATAAATTAGTGGAAGAGATTAACTGGAGACAAAAAGATAGGAGATAATTTAAGTAATCCAAGAGAGAATACAATTAGAGCCAGAATTAGGAAAAGAGAACTAGGAGTGGAGGAAAGGTGACAGGTTCCAAAGATATTATGTAGATAGAAAAATTGACAGGACTTGGACAATTTGTAAATGGGTAATAAGTGAAAGTAAGTAGTCACTATTTCCATCATACTGTTCTTGTGTGGTACAGGAAATAAAGAAATTTGCAGGATGGAAGGGATAGATAATTTCAAATTTATCTTGCCCTGTCCTCTAGTTCTTTTATGTGCATAAAATATTATTTTCCACCTGGATGATGATTTCCCCAATCATGGTATGTGCTTTATGAAGAATTTTCTAAAGTCGGGGTGGAAAAGGGTTTATTCAATGTAGTTAAATCCATAGGTTAAAGAAGAATGGTTACACCATGGCTAGGCTGCAAGGAGTTTACTATGAGTGTTTGGCAATATCTGCCATATCTATGAAAGAAAGAAATACCCTGTGTATGGGCTAAATAGTTCATATATATATATATATATATATAGCCTGCATGAAAGATTTGTTACAGTGCTTATTTATCAATAGCAAGACCAGGATTTACAAGTTTTGTTTATTAAAATAAGCTAGTGTGTTCTTTCATGAATTTATTTATTTTATTTATTGAGTGATAATATATATGTATTTCTCTCATCATGAAGGTAGAGAGACAGAAAAAACAGACACAGTCTTTGTCCTTAAGAAGCTTATGACTGAGATGTTGAAATTAATGTGCAGGAAATAATCAGAGCATATTATATGGGCATAAACACTTGTAGTGCCAAAGAATGCTAAAGACAATCAGTACTGTTGGAATAGATACAGGGTTAACACACTGGAAGTATCTGAATATTGTTTAGGTCAGACTTTAGAAAATGGTAAGATTTTGGTGAATGAAGATAGGCATCAGATTATGGCAGACAGTGGCTATTATTCATCTTTGTCTCTCTAATTCCCCTGAACCAATATCTCCCTTTCTCTGCCAGTATGGTCCTCTCTGTCAACAGAACCAGGGTTCACGTGCTGTTTCTGATGATGTAAAGTACCTTCTCCCTGCTTTGAGTAGTTCTGTCAGCTCTAGGTCTTGCCCTTGGTCCTTATCACCAAGTACCTTTTACTGACAGGGCCACATCTGAGTTCTTGAAGTATTTAATGAAGAAATTATCCTTCTACATGAAGGGGGACAACTTGAAATCATCAATAGGAAAATTAAGTTGTGTCAGTGAAAATGCAAGACATCCTGCTCCACCAGAAATCCCAGCCAGTTTTGGGGAGGACTATTTGGAAAGCCTTGGGGGAAGACAGAAATAAAAAATAGTTTGGTGTGAATCTCAAAACTCTACTGGAATAAATCTAAGTTCTAGTTTTAAATGCCTAGAAGAAAGTGTAATGCTTTTCATAAAACATATAGGCTGCAACAGAGCACTGAAAAACCATAACTCTGAGAAAGATCTCTAGGCACAAGCTCTCTTAAGGTCTGTGAACCATACCACATAGACGATGACCCAAGTCCACACGTGCATGAAAATGAGTTACCTTTAGGTGACAATGGGGGGTTTACCCAGTAGCTTATGTGAACTCAATATCTTTTGAGAGTAGACTGACAAAAATCTAGAATTTATTTTGCGGCTGATCACCTTTGGATTTGCCTGGCTTTCTCTTTGAATATCTCTACTCTAGAAAACAGTTTGGCCAAGTCAGAGCTAGAATTGAAGCAAAAAATAAAGAAGAATAACACAATTTAAGTCTATTTCTCCATTGGCTGATTGAATAGGCACACAATGAATATTTTTTGAGCCAAGTAATAGATAAATATATAGGAAATTTAATCTATAAGGTTTTAAGTTTTGTTAATATTGTTGCTGTTTTTTGTTTTTTTTAAATTAAGACAGGTTACTTTTATGTTCTCTGTTTCTGTTTCTCCATTTATCACATACTGCCCCAAGTGGATATATGGCCTTCCACAAAAATATGTGCCTGCTGCTTTTCCTCTAGTGCAATATCGAATGTATTTATTTTAGAATCCTCTGTTGTTTTATCCACTGCTTCATAGTGAGTAGTAGATACAACACTGTTGGCATTATCATCATCATCACCATCAGGAAATACAGCATACACTTTGAACCAGTATTAGTTTTCAGGTCATTAGCGGCCAACATTCTGTTAGTATCTTAATTGGAATCACTTAATTGGGAATCAATGACAATTCCTTTTCTTAAGGTGCAGAGCATATTCACAGCCATAGACATTTTTCCTGCTTCAAATTGTTACTCCACTTTTAATCATTCATTAACTCCAATCTTAACACTCCTTTTCTAAACTGGCCTGAAGTATACATGGGATTAATACACACACACACACACACACACACACACACACACACACCCTGAAAGAGCTGCTTGGGAAAGGGTTCCTCTTCTCTGACTTTCAATGTACTGCCAGAGAGTTGAGCAGACTCAGTAATAAATCATGCAGTGTTTTGGTTTATTCTGCGATGCAACTTTCCCAAAACCTTTTTGACAACCATTTAATTTGCAGTAAGATATTTGTGTACTAAACGACACTTCAAGCAATTTATTCTTGAAAGTGAAGTAGGAACAATAGACACAATAGTATGATTTCAGTAAATAACAATATTTTACAGCAATCGTTGCCATGTTAGGTTATAGCTTTACTGTCTTCAGAAATAGATAAGATTTTAAGGGGGGAAATACCTTTCAAAATGATAAGCAAGATATAAAATTGAGATAAACAGCCCAGGAGAGTGAGTACTCAGTTATACATAGCCTTATTTGTGAGCTTGCTACATTTGCTTTTCCAAAGGGTTACTTACTTTCCTGACTCTGAACCAGAGTACCCTTTTAAATGCAGATAATAAACAATAAAGTAGATTCTGCCCAATTGCCTGGCTCCTTTTATTCATGAAATGTTGGAATTAGATTTAGTTTAGCTGTATCAATTGGGAAAGAATAAAATTTAGCCTTGTGACTTAATGGTAAAACTTACTTCATATCCTATGATACTGTGAGAGTATACCTACCTACTTATCCTTTAGAAAGACTCTAAAAGTATTGAGCACAAATTGGATAATTATTTTTCAAAGGCAGTTTTGTTGGCAGAGGCTGTAACTTCTGATTATTCCAGTCTGACTTTCCACTAATTCAGCTAACCTATTATATTTAAATGATCTTTTAAACCAAAGACAATGCATTGCTACCATATGCAAGATAGTATGTTAGGCATGAAGGGGGTTTCAAACAAGTGTAAAGCATCAGTGAGACTTCAATAGACTCACAACTAAGACAATGGATAAATAATAGTAATTTAAAATATGAACAAAATATTATATTCCACAACAAGACAGTGATGCCAGATTATCAAATGAGTGGTTTAGCTATTAAGTGGTCCAGAGATGAAGAAAAGGGGAAGAGTAGTTCAAGCTGGATTACAGGAATTGTTCCTAGAAGAGAAGGAACTTGTGTTGGACTTACAAAGAGGTAGGCTTTGGAATAGAGAAGAGGAGAAAGAGTAGATTTTCAAAAGTGGAAAAAATAGTATGAATGTAAAATATGTAAAAGTCCTTCTAGAAGCCACTGAATAGAGCATTTCATAGGAGAGAAATATTTGTGCTTATGCAGATGGAAATTAAGTTGTGTAAGTATAAAATTCCAGGCTGAAGGAATTTAACATCAGAGAGTTTTTAAATTCCTATATAGTTTGAAAGTTATTTTGTATTGCCCTTCTTGCAGGGATTTTAAATTTTAATTTTAAATTTAAATTTATTTTAAAGGGACCAGAATTTATTCACATATTGATTTGTTTTTGTATATACATTTTTTTTCTCTAATTAGATTTAGGTAATGTTCTGCTCATTGTGGATCTGACAGTAAACAAAAAAGAAAAAAATGTCTACTCTCATGAAATTTATATTCTAGTGGGAGGAAGCAAACAATGAATAAAGGAAATAAGTGAAATATATCACGTTAGAAATGATTAAGTATGAAGAAAAAACACAAGGCAGGGAGACGAAATATGAGGTGCTGGATGCATTGAAATATTTGTTCCAGAGCCCAGTGAAGGCCTCATTGAGAAGTGACTTCTGAGTAAAAACCTACAGGAAGTGAGGGAGTCATCCATGTGGATAGCTGGGGCAGGAAAAGAATGACAAGCAGGGGAAGAGCAAGTGCAAGGTCCCAAAGCAGGAGTGATCAAAGCGGCCAGAGTAACTGGAACAGCCTAAACAAGAGGGGAGTGGTAAAGGCAAGATGAGAGAAAGAATATGAATCAGCTCATGGAGAAGATTCTAGTCCTCCTGAGGACATTGGTTTTTACCTAGAGTAAGCTGAAAAGCCACTGAAAAGCCTTGAACAGAAGCTTGATGTGTCCTGACTCATGACGGGTCATGCAGTGGGCATTAATATGGCCATCTTATACATTTACAGACAAAGGAAATTTAAAAATTAAAACTAATGACCTAGAAAGATGCAAGAGTCCAAAAAATTATTCAAGTATGTGTGTACTCTTGAGACTAACAGTAGATGCGTATTAATGTCTCTTTTAAATTTAGTTGATGCTAATAATTTTTGAAATTCTTATGTAGTAACTATTTTTTAATCCGACTAATTTGTTGAGAGAGTGCTGGGATCATCAGATCTCTGTGGATCATATTAATAAATGAACATAGTTTAAGAAAGTGTTTTCTGATCATAAGTAAAAATCTGGGTCAGCATTTCTCATGTGATCTAATGGAAAAGTTTAGGACTGTGAGTGAGGAGATAGGGATTTGAAGCCAGATGAGCAACTAATGAGCTCTATGGCCTTAGGTACATCAGTGAATGTATACAGACCTCAGCTGGCAATCCCTACCCTGCCCATCTCATGTTACTCCTACCTTGTCCCCTTTAAAATGCAAACAGGGAAATCCTCAAATGAAGTTCTCTGGTAATGAGCCAGATCACATCTTACTCCTGTCTCTATCTTCTGTTTTTCACTGTACTGTGATTCTCCAACTGCCTTGGTTCCTTACTCACGGTCATATTCATACCTTAGATAAATTGCTGTACACTTTAGCTGTCTGCCCCCACCCCCTACTTTTCTCCTTGGACACTATACAATATTATTCCACCCATGATTTAGGAACTCTCCTCCTTTGCATATTCCCCACTCAGCCTGTATGTCGGGAAAGGGGTAGACCCACATAATTCTGTATATTGCTAACATTCTATATCACAAATCCATACCTATAGTGAGTTTTCCAAATACTCTGTACTATTTTTTGCTTGCTTGTGTTCTCTATTGGTAATGCTGGTCTTGGCTAACATGATGTCTTCATAGTTGTTGACCTTACATGGTTATTGGAAATCTACCCGAGTTCCTTGCCACAGGACACTTAATATGCACAGGACACTTAATATGACGTATTCTGCTATTCTGGGTAACTTATCATTGCCTTAGACATCTGTCTTCTGAGGAATGAAATCATAATCCTCACTTTTGTCATGATCACTGTCATCACCATCATTATTATAGTTTATGTATTTTGAGTGCTTGCTGTGTACCAGGGATGGAATCAAGAGTAGTATATAGGTTATCTTATTTAATCTTCACAACTATCCTTAGAAGAAATATCATTAGCCCCATTTTTCAAAGTGAGGTAGAGAAAGCCTAAATTACTTTCACAAAGTCAAGATAAGTGATAAAGCTGAAATCTAAATCCATAATATCTGACTTTAAAGATCTTCTTTAAGACTGTCTCTAGCTATTGATCTTGGACATTACAGTGAAATTAGGGTGAAAGCTTTTCTACAGTGACAAAATATAAATATTTTCCTTAACTAGTACAATAAAAATGAATGAAAATTCTAGTATTTCTGAAATGTTTATCAATGACCATAAAAATATGAAAAGACAACATGTATGTATATAAATCCACAATATACATATACCAAATTATGACTGTAACAAAGCAAATTTGTTCAACACACTTTAGTATCTTTCAAACCTTGTTTTAAAAATGGTAAGCTGTGTTACTGATTTGTGTTCTTGTAGATTTTAAAACAAACCCTGGTGTATAACACAGACCACATAGTATTTACAGATGAGCAAAGGCACTGACCAAATGTCCAAATACGCAGAGAACAGAGGAAATGATGTCAGTTTGTTTGGAGATATCTAACATCAAGCTCACATTTCAGACCATCATAAAGCTGTGGAATGCATCAGAAACAGACTCTTTATAATTTAACTGTTTTTTTTTAATCTTTTTTAATCTTAGAGCAAGAGAACATAAATGTGAGCAATACCATTTTAGGATATGTAATAGTTCATTATGTGCTTTCATTGGCATTTTGATGAATAAAAGAAAAGAGAAGAACAAAATTTTTCATCCATGCAAATGCATCTGGACTATTAGAATATAAAAGTTAATCATACAACCCAGTTAAACACATTAAAGGCAGCATATAATAGCAGGAATACTAACACTAGGAAAGATTCTTCATAGGGTACTGGAAAGAGGGCAGAACTACAATTAGGAAGCTCAATGATTCTTTCACTGATGGACTATAATTTACATATTTTTCCTGAGTTTCTGTTTCTTCATCTGTGTAATGAGTAATTTAGGCTGAAATAATGTCTGGGGTCACTTCTAGTCCTAGCATTCTGCTATTTGGATTTGGCATTCTGCTATTTGGATTTGGATTAGAAGAAAAAAAATTCTTTAGGACCAATTATGAAAAAAGCTTTCAGTAATATGAACATACTGCTTAATATGAACTGTAGGACTATTTCATTTTAAAAATAATTTGTTGTAGTATAGTGAATGGAACATTGGCTCTGGATTCAGAGACTCAGATTTTTATCCCAACACTTCCACATACAAGCTATGAATATGCTACTTAAATCTGTTACATATGAGGCTCAATGTACAATTAAATGTTTGAAATAATGACCTATTTTACAGAAGTGAGATAAGCATTAAATAGAGTGTTTTGAAAGCAATTTATAACTTATGAATTGTTGAAATTACAAAAGGGACTCACAGGCTTTTACAGGATCTGAGACTTTTAACACAAAAAAAATCTATAAGGGTAGGTACAATGTCAATCTCAGTTTGGGCTGTAATGATAGGTGGTTTAGACAACAGAAATTTATTTCTCATAGTTCTGGAGGCTGGAAAGTATAAGATCAGCGTGCTGGCACATTTGGTTTCTAGTGAGAGGACCCTTCCTGCTTCGCAGACAGCCATCTTCTCCTTGTATCCTCACATGGTGGAGAGAGAAAGAGCCCAGGCTTGTCATCAATAAGGGCATTAATCCCATCGTGAGAACTCCACCTTCATGGCCTAATCTAATACTAATTACTTCCCAAAGGCCCCACCTACAGATACCATCAGATTGAGGATCAGAGATTCAACCAATGAAGTTAGGAAGGGACACAAACATTCAGTCCATAACAATGTCAAGTTCAAAATTGAATTCTGAGCATAAAGCCCAGAGTTAGAGCTCAATAAATACTTTCATTATTGGATAAACAAATGAAAACTTGTCTTATTTTGTAACACACGGCATTCCTATAATGCATCAAATTGTTATTAGCAGGTTGTACGTCCATGCACATTTAGTGCTAAACTTGGTCATGTATTATAAGTGTTTCCTAATCTTTGAGATCTTGGAAAATAAACATTTTTAGTTATTTTCCCATAGCAGATATAACTCAAGGTTAGTATAAAAAATGTTAACAGCTATAGTGTAGAAAATGTGGGCTTTTTACCTCATGGAGCTTAATTCTTAAAGCTTAACCTGTCTTGAAGCCTTAAATAGAGAAATAAATTGCCTTGCAAGATTATTCAGTGAATTAAGTTAGATTGTGCTTTTGAATTAACTAATACATTGTCTGGCCCAAAATAGGCAGTCAGTAAAGATTTATTCCTTTTTCCTTCATGCTACAATTTCCCATCATTAATAAGGAGGGAACTAGGGTAAATAAACAGAAAAATAAAAAGTGCCATTTTCACACCTAAAGATAATGATGAGGTCATCACTGATTATGACTAATTTCTCAAGAGAGAGAAAGAGAGAAAAAATGAGACAGAAAGGAAAGATCCCTAATCTATTGCTAGAGTTATGAGAATTTGCAAATGCCACCTCAAAAATTATAAAAACTTGTTTTATGGAGTGGCAGAAAAGTAACATCCACATAACATCTAGAATATGCCCCAAGGGGTTGCATCAATTTAATTGTGAGATGCAGTAGTAGAAAAGTTAGTATTTTCCTGGCTTTATTGGCTTTTGGATTGGCTTCATATTAGAATAAGAATGATTAGTTTTTGACATGCAAGGAACAGGAATCCAAAACATCTCTTTCATGCTGCCCATAAACTTGCCCAGGGGACAGCAAACTTTTCTGTAAAGTGCCTGATGGTAAATATTTAGGCTTTGTGGGCCATTCTACCTCTGTCTGAAGTATTCAATACTGCTATTGTAGTAGGAAGGCAGCCATAGATAAAATGTGAACTAATAGGCCTGACTGAGTTCCCATAATGGTTTATAATAATCAGGTAGTGGGCCAGATTTGGCCTAGCAGCCTTAGCTTGACACCCATTAATTAGTCTATTGGACAGATAGCTTTCCAATAATTAATTATGGAAGTCTTATTACGTGCCTAGCTCTATACTACACACCTTGTTTGACTGAACTGAATAGAATAGATGTACATCTATATGACATATCAACCATACAGTTCCATCAATATAAATTATTAGCAAGCTCCTTGAGATTCCCAGTCCATTGCTTATTACTAGAAATGTAATCCCATTCCCTTTCTCTATGTACCCTCTTTCAGCTAGTTATGTCACCAGGCTCTCTTCTATTTTCTAGCAATTAATTTAGTTAAATACTTAGAGTTTTTTTCTAGATTCCTTATTTGAAATAAGCAGCAAAAACTTCCAGACTCCCATTTTAAGAAAAATAAAATTTTAAGTAAAGGAATTAATTCACATAGTAGAAGAAAACAGGTACTGAAACAGCTGAAATAGATTTTTATCATAGAAGAAAATTTTCCCTAAATCATTTGTACAGATTCAGTGACAGATGACTACATGAACTGTGGGTGAGTACCAGACTTGAGATTTAATTTTTTAGTGTACTTGAAATTCAACAACATACATTTTATTGTTTTTTTTCTTATGGAATTATGATAGCAAAAGTCCTTTGTGTGTGTATGTTAATTATTTGAAAGCTAACGTTTTCAGTTGTTTTCAACTATTCATATTCCAGTATGAATTAATTTTCCTCCTGCTTTCTCAAGTGGCAGTGACCTGGAATGCAGAATTCTGATACAGAACAGTGATTCTCAAACGGTGATCACTGGACTAGCACCATCAGGTGTCACCTAGGATTTTTTTAGACTTATTGAACGAGAAATTCTGGAATGGGTGTCCAGATTTCTGAGTTTTATAGTCAAGCAGGTGACTGGAATGTTAGAGCTTGAGAACCAATGACCAAGTGACTAAACAAGCAAGCTCTCCGGCTGCAGCCTGCTGTCTTTTCAACTTATGCTTTTTAGTAAACAAATTCCAACAATTCTTTGACCAGGCAATATCTTCTATCTATTGATCCTTTTAATAAGTGAAAGCTAATATACATGAAACACATTAGAAAAATGTCTGTACTACATGTGTTTGTTACTGTATTAAATTTTTATTATATCTTACTTTTCTCCTGTCTTTATCTTCTTATATGGTTTACACTCCATAGTCAGTCCTTACAAATCTTCTACTACTCTCCCAAGTCATTTGTCACTTTTTAAAATTTTATTGTACCACCTTGACAACACTATAACCCTATTTAAACTCAATTCTCCAAACATTCTGTGCATGTACCTGCACAGCTAAATGTGGGTGGAGAAAGATGGACAACAACGTAACTGTTCTCAACATTCATGATCACTAAACTCAGGTAGAACATTTATGGTGTCCACTAATAAGACTATAATTTCCTAGTCCTTTTTTTTCCTCCCACTCTCCTGGACAGATACTTTATACTAGCTCTTCTCTCAAACCTATCTGCTATTGCCAAAATAAAAACTAATGACTCTACTACACTGAGAAAAGTCAAGCAATCAAATAAATTTCCAGGAAATCTTACCTTATCTACCTATCCTATATACTGCAGTATTCAGTATGCTCTAATGACATTATAGATGAAATATCCATGGTCTTAGCTAAGGCCTACTCTCTTTATTTATGCATTAGTTCCCATTGTTCTGATCTATTCAAATACATTGATTCAATAATTCTCCCCTCCATGATTTCAAGCAGTAGCATTTTTTCTCTCTCTAGTGAATTATTACCATAATGAAACAAACACGGTGTAACTTCTTTCATCTTATAAAATAAAAACTCTCTTGACCCTACATTTTATCTCTCTTCCTACTCCCCTTTGTTTCTCTTCTTTACATAAAAAACTCTTGAAAGAGTTCTGAGTACTAGTTCTCTCTCATTTGTCTCTTGGGTTAACTCCAACCAGGCTTTCTCCCCTCCCTTCTTTAAAGAAACTGCCTTTATCAACATCACCAATTACCTACATGTTATTAAGTCCAAGAGTAACTTTTTGTTTTACACTCTAGTTGGAATATCTGGAGCATTTGATACTGTTCTTCTTAAAATATTTCCTTCACTTGGCTCAACAGACTTTTCATATGCCTGGTTTTCCTGTTACTTTATGGCTCCTTCTTCTCTTTCTCTTAAGCCTCTTTCACTTCCCCAAGTAAAATAATTTCATCCCAGAACAAAGCTCATGAATGCATATATGAACACAAAACCATTCAGAGCCCAACAGGGTAAAATCAGGATACCTGGCATCTTGTCAGTAATCACCAAATATACAAAGACACAGGAAGATAGAACACATAAAAACCTGGAAGTAAATCAATATAAATAAATCCAGAAAGAACAAAAATAGTAGAATTAGTAGACAAGGGCATTAAACAGTTATATCTATATTGCACATGTTAAGAAAGAAAAGATTGACCATGTTAAGTAGAATTAGGGAAGAGAAGAAAATCCAAATTGACTTCTAGAGAGGAAAACTACATGTGTAAGTTTATAAAAATACACTGAATTTCATTAACAAAATACTAGAATTTGCAGGAAAAAATATTGAACTTGAAGGTGTAATAGTAGAAAACAAACAAACAAACAAACAAAAACCCCCCAAAACCCACCAACAATTGCAACAAACACCCAAAGTATCAGATGGTAGTAGGACAGCATCAGGTGGCCTATATATGTGTATGTGGTGTTTCCAAAGGAGACTGGGGAAAGAACAGAAAAAATATTTTAAGGAAGAGAGGTTATAAATTTTCCAGAACTACACCAGGACACATCACAATCAGATTGCTTAAAACAAGGGATAAAGAAAAACAAAAAAAAAAACCTTTAAAACAACCAGAGAGAAAAATACACACTATGAAGAGAGAAGCAAAGGTAATAATTATAGATTTACCCTTGGAATAATACATATGAAGACAGGAGAGTAGTATCAATAAAGCACTAGGGGAAAAGATTCTCTAATTTTCAGTGAATGCCAAGGTTCCTTATAAAGTCTTCTTTAATCAATTCTCTTCCCCACACTTGATATTTGAGACTTGATATTCACTTACTCTCCACCAATTTTGCACACACATGTCCTATTGTAGCATATACATTTCAAACAATTTTTCTTCAGTAGATAGTTCCCAAAGGTCTGTATACTCCTTGAAGATGGAATCAAAATTATTAATCAACTTAAACAGTACTTGGCATAATGCAATACTAACTAAATTAAAGGGAAGAGCCGAAGATAAGGTACTTTCAAGTTGTATTTATAAATATGTCTGGGGGCCCCAGATCAAGATGGTAAAGTAGAAATATGTGGAGCTCACCTCCCCCCACAAACACATCAAAAATACATCTACTTGTGGAATAATTCTCACAGAAAACCAACTAAAAACTGGTAAAATATCTCTTATACAGCCAAAGCTGCAGGGAAGATCCCCATGTAACCTTGTAGGGAAAAAAGAAAAAGAAAGAAAGAAAGAAAGAGAGAGAGAGAGAGAGAGAGAGAGAATGAATGAATGAAAGAAAGAAAGAACAAAAGAAAGAACGAATGAAAGAAAGAATGAAAGAAAAAAAGAAAGAAGAAAGAAAGAAAGGGAGAGAGAGAGGGAGGGAGGGAGGAAGGAAGGAAGAAAGAAAGGGACCGTCAGGATGGGATCTGCAACCCTGGGTGGGAGTTGTGACCCTCTCCCTGAGAACCCCCTTTGCCAGCTGGGAGATTCACTGGGACAGACAGGGAGTCAAAGGAGCCTGGACTCTGCTCACAAGGAGTGTGTTTTTGCTGACTTGCTAACAATCAGAGCAGAGAGAGACCAGTTCTGATGACTGCCATGTCACCACACTTTCTAGCCTAAAAGGAGTGCTGGTATGGGCTGCTAGTAGTCACAGCAACTGGGCTCTGAAACTGGGGTTTCAGTCAATGGACTCTGGGAGTGGATTCTCTCTAGATGTGTGGGGACAGCCCGAAGGGCCTGAAGTGTGATCCAGGCTGCCACTGTTGACACACACAGGGCAGGGTGAAGGTCCACCTTAGGAGCCCCATTACCAGTGTGCACTGGGTTGGGCACAGGTCTGCCATAAGAACCCAATTGTCAGTATGCTCACAGTGGGCCATTGCTGAAGTGGCAATGGGATTTGTGAACCCACACATGGCTGAGGCGGGGCTGACATCAGAGCTGCTTATCAGCACTTTGACAGTGGATGCAGATCCTGAGGTGAATTCATCAGCAGCACACATTTTTGGCACACACACTAGGTGGGAGGTACCATTACAGAATTGCATGTCTCAGACAGCCCCTGGGGAGAAGTATGCAGCAGGTCCTATCTCAGCAGGAGTGCTCCACCTCCTTCACACCCTGGCTTAGAGCCAGATCTGGGGATTTCTAGTATAACAACTGGGAATCAGTCTTCCCCACCCATGACAGGACTGTGACAACCACAGAGCAAAGAGGAGGTCCCTCCCAACATTGACTGCAGGCTCTGGTCACCAAAACACCAATCATACCCACTACCAAGGGGATAATGACCATCACATTCTGGGGAAATATGTGGCAGGCATCCATATCAAAAAAAGCACTGACAACAAAAAATATTGGACTCACACAATCTACACAAGGATTCTCTCACATAAACAGAGCTCTTTAAGACAATATTATATAACTGTTTCTCCCAAAATCATAGGGACAGAGAAGTTTTAAGTAAAATATAAAAGCAGAGGAACTACTCCCAATTAAAAGAACAAGATAAAGCCCCTGAAAGAATAAACAATGAAATGAACCTCTCCAATCTATTAGACCCTGAGTTCAAAAAGGGAGTAATAAAAATGCTAAAGGAATTAAGAAAGGTTATCAATAGAAATGCAGATCACTGTAGCAAGGAACTAGGAGATATAAAGAAGAATCAATCAAAATTAGACAACACAAATGCTGAAGAAAAAGTGAAAGTAAAAGCAGTGAATAGCAGACTAAATAATGCAGAATAAAGTGATCTGGAAGTTAGAATAATGGAAATCACCCAATTGGGACAACAGACAGAAAGACAAATGAAAAAAAAAAAACTGAAAGCAACATATAAGATTGATGGGATAATAAAAAGCATGCAAAGTTACCCAAAATAAGAGTTTCATAAGAAGAAAAAAGAGATAAAGGGATCAAAAATGTATTTGAAGAAATTATGGCTGAAACTTTAGAAATTTAAAGGACAAAGATATCCAGGTACAGGAAGCACAGAGGGCCCCAAACAAGATGAACCCAAACAGACTCACATAAAGACATATCCTAGTTAACATGGCAGAAGTCAAAGATAAAGAGAGGATTCTAAAGGTAGCAAGAAAAAACAAAGTGTCAGTTACAAGGGAACCACCATAAGGCTATCATCGGATTTTTTCTGCAGAAAAATTGCAGTCTAGAAAGCAATGGCATGATATATTTAAAGAGCTGAAAGGGAAAATATTACAACCTAAGATACTCTACCCAGCAAGGGGACCATTCAGAATTGAAGCAGAAAATAAGAACATTTCATACAAACAAAATCTAAAAGAATAGAGCAATACAAAATCTAACCTAAAAGAAATATTGAAAGGTATTCTCTAAATAAAAAAGAAGCAAGAATCTCTAGGAAAGGGAAAAACAATAGGAAATGCAAATATATAAAAAAGGATTGAACATAGTTTAAACCAGTACAAAGCAAACAGCAAAGTTATAAACATGAAGATGCAAAAATGCATATCAAAATCACAAAATATGGGGGAAGGGAGTAAAAAATATAGAGCCTTTAGAATGTGTTTGAACTTATAAGACTATCATTTTAAAGCAAGTAGGCAGAGTTATGGGTAAACATACTTGAAAGCCAGGGGAACCACAAATCAAAATCATACAATAGGGGCTTCTCTGGTGGTGCAGTGGTTGAGAGTCCGCCTGCTGATGCAGGGGACATGGGTTCGTGCCCCAGTCTAGGAGGATCCCACATGCCATGGAGCGGCTGGGCCCGTGAGCCACGGCCACTGAGCCTGCATGTCCGGAGCCTGTGCTCTGCAACAGGAGAGGCCACAACAGTGAGAGACACGCATACCACAAAACAACAACAACAAGAAACATACAATAGGTTCACAAAAACTAAAAAGAAAAGTACTTAAGCATATTACAAAAGAAAATCATCAAACCACAAAAGGAAAAAACAACAGAAAGAATGAAAGAAGAACAACGAAATCAACTGGAAAACAAGGTTTGGAATTGCAATAAATACATTCTTATCAGTAATTACTTCAAATGACAAAGAAATAAATACTCTGATCAAAAGACACAGAGTGGCAGATGGGATAGACAAACAAGGACCTACAATGTGCCACCTACAAGAGATAAACTTTAGGTCAAAACACACATATATTGAAAGTGAAGGATGGAAAAAGATATTTCATGTAATTGGAAATCACAAGAAAGCAGAGGTAGCAATAGTCATATAAAACAAAATAGATATTAAAACAAAGGCCATAAAGAAAGGCAAAGAAGGATACTATGTAATGACAAAGGGATAAATAAAAGA
>NW_027672114.1:0-108000 GCF_964165515.1 Mesoplodon bidens
AGAGAATATATGAAATGCCAGTAAATTTGAACATTTCTGTAAAGCGGACCATTTCCTAGCTCCTAAAGTTTACCAAAACTGACACAAGAGGAAATCATTTAAGGTCATCATGTCTGCCCTTGGCATTCTCGGAACACCCTGGACTCAGAATGCAGCATCTGTAGTCCATGGTAACCTGCGGAGAGGGGGCGTGGCTGAGGGAGCTTGGAAGACTGCCCTCACTGAGGGAGTGGGTGTGGCCATCTCTGCTGTGACTGAACAAAGGGCAGGGGAGCAGGGGGCCCAGGGCAGGGCCCTCAGAGCCCGGCAGCCCCAGTGGGGTGTCACAAGCATTTAGGCCCAGGCCAAAGGGCGCCTTCTTTGTCTGCACAGCTGCCCAAACTCTCACCTTTCCACTCAGGCCGCCCTCTTATTTGAAGTGTGTTTGGAACCTGTCCGCGCAGTACACGTCGCTGCACAGCTAACCATAGGTCAGGGCATCGTACCTTCCTGCCAGGTGACCGAAGTTCGCAGGCAAATGGGTCCCTGGGACACATGCGGAGAGGCTCTTCCCCGGGCCACAGTCCACCCACTGTCCCTGCCCCAGATCGAAGGCTGAAAAGCAGCTATGTCTGAGTCCACTGCCTCTCGAAGGAGTATTGGACCAACACTTGTAGAAAACGGAGTACTTGCGGGCAACTCATTGGAGGGACACAAATAAATCTTTGCCGACTTTCTGCTGAAGCTTACCAGCGTTCACACCTAAGCCTCTTACAAGGTCAGCTGTTTAGCTAAACATGAGCTCATGATCTAAATTTACACAATATTGAAGAAATCAGCTACAAAGTGAGACAATCAGAAAAAACAATCAATACCAGAATGAGATTCCGTAGGCCATCCATCTGATGTTGGAATAATCAGGTGCAAGGCAGAAAATATACATAAAACTGGAACTGAAACAAGGAACAAGGAGGTTTTCAAAGGCTGGTAGGATCTCTAAAACATTTTTAAAGTACATGTCGTTGATAAACCTAAATACTCAAAGGTTGTTTAATACCACAGATTAAGCATTGAGAAGAGTGAAATTATACTGTTTTGAAAACTATGGCAGGTGAGATTTTCTGCCTAATTATATAAGAAGATTTCTCTAAAAAATAGACATTATTTCAAAGACTTATTGGCTGTGAAATAAGTTAAGTGTATTTCAAATGTCTTGTCTGCAAAGAAAGGTGAGATGTAGGGAATCACAGAAAGTCGAGGGGAAAATGTCAATATATACATTGCTATATGGTGAACTAAGCCTTAGGCCAGCCACAATGTAGAGGACCTGACCCTTAGAAATTTAAAAGTGAGCTGGAATCTTTAAAAGTTCAAATGTTTATAAGTAAAAAGATTGATGAAAATGAATAACCAAGTGTTTTAATTGACATCAGAAGATCAAAACAATAAACCCTGAGAACATAGAAAAAAGATAAATAAAGATATGAGCAGAACTTAATACCACAGAAAACGTATAAAATTCAGGTGAGGTAGTAAGTCCAAAGAATATTCTTTGAAAGGATTTAAAAGACACACTTTGATTAAGGAAAACACAAACATAATTAAAGAACATATAGAAAGAATCAGGACAATGTTATAGCAGAGAATATATGAAATGCCAGTAAATTGGAACATTTCTGTAAAGTGGACCATTTCCTAGCTCCTACAGTTTACCAAAACTGACACAAGAGGAAATCATTTAAGGTCATCATGTCTGCCCTTGGCATTCTCGGAACGCCCTGGCCTCAGAATGCAGCATCTGTAGTCCATGGTAACCTGCGGAGAGTGGGCGGGGCTGAGGGAGGCTGGAACACTGCCCTCACTGAGGGAGTCGGTGTGGCCCTCTCTGCTGTGACTGAACAAAGGGCAGGGGAGCAGGGGGCCCAGGGCAGGGCCCTCAGGGCCCGGCAGGCCCAGTGGAGTGTCACAAGCATTTAGGCCCAGGCAATAGGGCGCCTTCTTTGTCTGCACAGCTACCCAAACTCTCACTTTTCCACTCAGGCCACCCACTTAGTTGAAGTGTGTGTGGAACCTGTCCGCGCAGTATACCTCGCTGCACAGCTAACCATAGGTCTGGGCATCGTAGCTTCCTGCCAGGTGACCGAAGTTCGCAGGAGAGATGATTCCCAGGTTCACACGCAGAGAGGCTCCTGCCCGGGCCACAGGCCGCCCACTGCCCCTGCCCAAGTTCGGGGGCCGAAAGGAGCCCTGTCTAAGTCACCTACCCCTAGAGGGAGTATTGGACCAACACTTCTAGAAAACTGGGTCCTTGTGGGCAACTCATTGGAGGGACACAAATAAATCTTTGCCGACTTTTTGCTGAAACTTACGAGCGTTCACACCTAAGCCTCTTACAAGGTCAGCTGTTTAGCTAAACATGAGCTCATGATCTAAATTTACACAATAATGAAGAAATCAGCTACAAAGGGAGACAATCAGCAAAAACAATCAATACCAGAATTAGATTCCCTAGGCCATCCTTGAGATGTTGGAATAATCAGGTGCTAGGCAGAAAATATACATAAAACTGGAAATGAAACAAGGAACAAGCATGTTTTCAAAGACTGGTAGGATCTCTAAAACATTTTTAAAGTACATGTCATTGATAAAGCTAAATACTCAAAGGTTGTTTAATACAACAAATTAAGCAGTGAGAAGAGTGAAATTATGCTGTTTAGAAAACTATGGAAGGTGAGATTTTCTGCCTAATTATATAAGATGATTTCTCTAAAAAATACACATTATTTCAAAGAATTATTGGCTGTGAAATAAGTTAAGGGTATTTCAAATGGCTTGTCTGCAAAGAAAGGTGAGATGTAGGGAATCACAGAAAGCCGAGGGGATAATATGTCAATATATACATTGCTATATGGTGAACTAAGCCTTAGGCCGGCAACAGTGTAGAGGAATGGACTCTTAGAAACGTACAAGTAAGCTGGAATCTTTAAAAGTTCAAATCTTTATAAGGAAAAAGATTTATTAAAATGAATAACCAAGTGTTTTACTTGACATCAGAAAATCAAAACAATAAACCCTGAGAACATAGAAAAAAGATAAATAAAGATATGAGCAGAACTTAATACAACAGAAAACGTATAAAATTCAGGTGATTTAGTAAGTCCAAAGAATATTCTTTGAAAAGATTTAAAAGACACACTTTGATTAAGGAAAACAAAAACATAAGTAAAGAATATACAGAAAGAATCAGGACAATGTTATAGCAGAGAATATATGAAATGCCAGTTAATTTGAACATTTCTGTAAAGCAGACCATTTCCTAGCTCCTAAACTTTACCAAAACTGACACAAGAGGAAATCATTTAAGGTCATCATGTCTGCCCTTGGCATTCTCGGAACGCCCTGGCCTCAGAATGCAGCATCTGTAGTCCATGGTAACCTGCGGAGAAGGGGCGTGGCTGAGGGAGCTTGGAAGACTGCCCTCACTGAGGGAGTGGGTGTGGCCATCTCTGCTGTGACTGAACAAAGGGCAGGGGAGCAGGGGGCCCAGGGCAGGGCCCTCAGAGCCCGGCAGACCCAGTGGGGTGTCACAAGCATTTAGGCCCAGGCCAAAGGGCGCCTTCTTTGTCTGCACAGCTGCCCAAACTCTCACCTTTCCACTCAGGCCGCCCTCTTATTTGAAGTGTGTTTGGAACCTGTCCGCGCAGTACTCCTCGCTGCACAGCTCACCATAGGTCAGGGCATGGTAGCTTCCTGCCAGGTGACCGAAGTTCGCAAGCAAATGGGTCCCTGGGACACATGCGGAGAGGCTCTTGCCCGGGCCACAGGCCGCCCACTGGCCCTGCCCCAGATCGAAGGCTGAAAAGCAGCCATGTCTGAGTCCACTGCCTCTCGAAGGAGTATTGGACCAACACTTGTAGAAAACGGGGTCCCTGCGGGTAACTCATTGGAGGGACACAGATAAATCTTTGCCGACTTTCTGCTGAAGCTTACCAGCGTTCACACCTAAGCCTCTTACAAGGTCAGCTGTTTAGCTAAACATGAGCTCATGATCTAAATTTACACAATATTGAAGAAATCAGCTACAAAGGGAGACAATCAGCAAAAACAATCAATACCAGAATGAGAATCCCTAGGCCATCCATCTGATGTTGGAATAATCAGGTGCAAGGCAGAAAATATACATAAAACTGGAACTGAAACAAGGAACAAGGAGGTTTTCAAAGGCTGGTAGGATCTCTAAAACATTTTTAAAGTACATGTCGTTGATAAACCTAAATACTCAAAGGTTGTTTAATACCACAGATTAAGCATTGAGAAGAGTGAAATTATGCTGTTTTGAAAACTATGGCAGGTGAGATTTTCTGCCTAATTATATAAGAAGATTTCTCTAAAAAATAGACATTATTTCAAAGACTTATTGGCTGTGAAATAGGTTAAGTGTATTTCAAATGGCTTGTCTGCAAAGAAAGGTGAGATGTAGGGAATCACAGAAAGTCGAGGGGAAAATGTCAATATATACATTGCTATATGGTGAACTAAGCCTTAGGCCAGCCACAATGTAGAGGACCTGACCCTTAGAAATTTAAAAGTGAGCTGGAATCTTTAAAAGTTCAAATGTTTATAAGTAAAAAGATTGATGAAAATGAATAACCAAGTGTTTTAATTGACATCAGAAGATCAAAACAATAAACCCTGAGAACATAGAAAAAAGATAAATAAAGATATGAGCAGAACTTAATACCACAGAAAACGTATAAAATTCAGGTGAGGTAGTAAGTCCAAAGAATATTCTTTGAAAAGATTTAAAAGACACACTTTGATTAAGGAAAACACAAACATAATTAAAGAACATATAGAAAGAATCAGGACAATGTTATAGCAGAGAATATATGAAATGCCAGTAAATTGGAACATTTCTGTAAAGTGGACCATTTCCTAGCTCCTACAGTTTACCAAAACTGACACAAGAGGAAATCATTTAAGGTCATCATGTCTGCCCTTGGCATTCTCGGAACGCCCTGGCCTCAGAATGCAGCATCTGTAGTCCATGGTAACCTGCGGAGAGTGGGCGGGGCTGAGGGAGGCTGGAACACTGCCCTCACTGAGGGAGTCGGTGTGGCCATCTCTGCTGTGACTGAACAAAGGGCAGGGGAGCAGGAGGCCCAGGGCAGGGCCCTCAGAGCCCGGCAGGCCCAGTGGAGTGTCACAAGCATTTAGGCCCAGGCCATAGGGCGCCTTCTTTGTCTGCACAGCTACTCAAACTCTCACTTTTCCACTCAGGCCACCCACTTAGTTGAAGTGTGTGTGGAACCTGTCCGCGCAGTATACCTCGCTGCACAGCTAACCATAGGTCTGGGCATCGTAGCTTCCTGCCAGGTGACCGAAGTTCGCAGGAGAGATGATTCCCAGGTTCACACGCAGAGAGGCTCCTGCCCGGGCCACAGGCCGCCCACTGACCCTGCCCAAGATCGGGGGCCGAAAGCAGCCCTGTCTAAGTCCCCTACCCCTAGAGGGAGTATTGGACCAACACTTCTAGAAAACGGGGTCCTTGTGGGCAACTCATTGGAGGGACACAAATAAATCTTTGCCGACTTTTTGCTGAAACTTACGAGCGTTCACACCTAAGCCTCTTACAAGGTCAGCTGTTTAGCTAAACATGAGCTCATGATCTAAATTTACACAATAATGAAGAAATCAGCTACAAAGGGAGACAATCAGCAAAAACAATCAATACCAGAATTAGATTCCCTAGGCCATCCTTGAGATGTTGGAATAATCAGGTGCTAGGCGAAAATATACATAAACCTGGAAAAGAAACAAGGAACAAGCATGTTTTCAAAGACTGGTAGGATCTCTACAACATTTTTAAAGTACATGTCATTGATAAAGCTAAATACTCAAAGGTTGTTTAATACAACAAATTAAGCAGTGAGAAGAGTGAAATTATGCTGTTTAGAAAACTATGGAAGGTGAGATTTTCTGCTAATTATATAAGATGTTTTCTCTAAAAAATACACATTATTTCAAAGACTTATTGGCTGTGAAATAAGTTAAGGGTATTTCAAATGGCTTGTCTGCAAAGAATGGTGAGATGTAGTGAATCACAGAAAGCCGAGGGGATAATATGTCAATATATACATTGCTATATGGTGAACTAAGCCTTAGGCCGGCAACAGTGTAGAGGAATGGACCCTTAGAAACGTACAAGTAAGCTGGAATCTTTAAAAGTTCAAATCTTTATAAGTAAAAAGATTTATTAAAATGAATAACCAAGTGTTTTACTTGACATAAGGAAATCAAAATAATAAACCCCGAGAACATAGAAAAAACATAAATAAAGGTATGAGCAGAACTTAATACAACAGAAGACGTATAAAATTCAGGTGATTTAGTAAGTCCAATGAATATTCTTTGAAAAGATTTAAAAGACACACTTTGATTAAGGAAAACAAAAACATAAGTAAAGAATATACAGAAAGAATCAGGACAATGTTATAGCAGAGAATATATGAAATGTCAGTAAATTTGAACATTTCTGTAAAGCGGACCATTTCCTAGCTCCTAAAGTTTACCAACACTGACACAAGAGGAAATCATTTAAGGTCATCATGTCTGCCCTTGGCATTCTCGGAACGCCCTTGCCTCAGAATGCAGCATCTGTAGTCCATGGTAACCTGCGGAGAGGTGGCGTGGCTGAGGGAGGTTGGAAGACTGCCCTCACTGAGGGAGTGGGTGTGGCCATCTCTGCTGTGACTGAACAAAGGGCAGGGGAGCAGGGGGCTCAGGGCAAGGCCCTCAGAGCCCGGCAGCCCCAGTGGGGTGTCACAAGCATTTAGGCCCAGGCCAAAGGGCGCCTTCTTTGTCTGCACAGCTGCCCAAACTCTCACCTTTCCACTCAGGCCGCCCTCTTATTTGAAGTGTGTTTGGAACCTGTCCGCGCAGTACACCTCGCTGCACAGCTAACCATAGGTCAGGGCATCGTACCTACCTGCCAGGTGACCAAAGTACGCAGGCAAATGGGTCCCTGGGACATATGCGGAGAGGCTCCTGCCCGGTCCACAGGCCGCCCACTGTCCCTGCCTCAGATCAAAGGCTGAAAAGCAGCCATGTCAGAGTCCACTGGCTCTCGAGGAGTATTGGACCAACACTTGTAGAAAACGGGGTCCTTGCGGGCAACTCATTGGAGGGACACAAATAAATCTTTGCCGACTTTCTGCTGAAGCTTACCAGCGTTCACACCTAAGCCTCTTACAAGGTCAGCTCTTTAGCTAAACAAGAGCTCATGATCTAAATTAACACAATATTGAAGAAATCAGCTACAAAATGATACAATCAGCAAAAACAATCAATAACAGAATGAGATTCCCTAGGCCATCCATCTGATGTTGGAATAATCAGGTGCAAGGCAGAAAATATACATAAAACTCGAACTGAAACAAGGAACAAGGAGGTTTTCAAAGGCTGGTAGGATCTCTAAAACATTTTTAAAGTACATGTCGTTGATAAAGCTAAATACTCAAAGGTTGTTTAATACCACAGATTAAGCATTGAGAAGAGTGAAATTATGCTGTTTTGAAAACTATCGCAGGGGAGATTTTCTGCCTAATTATATAAGAAGATTTCTCTAAGAAATAGACATTATTTCAAAGACTTATTGGCTGTGAAATAAGTTAAGTGTATTTCAAATGGCTTGTCTGCGAAGAAAGGTGAGATGTTGGGAATCACAGAAAGTCGAGGGGAAAATGTCAATATATACATTGCTATATGGTTAACTAAGCCTTAGGCCAGCCACAATGTAGAGGACCTGACCCTTAGAAATTTAAAAGTGAGCTGGAATCTTTAAAAGTTCAAATCTTTATAAGTAAAAAGATTGATGAAAATGAATAACCAAGTGTTTTAATTGACATCAGAAGATCAAAACAATAAACCCTGAGAACATAGAAAAAAGATAAATAAAGATATGAGCAGAACTTAATACCACAGAAAACGTATAAAATTCAGGTGAGGTAGTAAGTCCAAAGAATATTCTTCGAAAAGATTTAAAAGACACACTTTGATTAAGGAAAACACAAACCTAATTAAAGAATATATAGAAAGAATCAGGACAATGTTATAGCAGAGAATATATGAAATGCCAGTAAATTGGAACATTTCTGTAAAGTGGACCATTTCCTAGCTCCTACAGTTTACCAAAACTGACACAAGAGGAAATCATTTAAGGTCATCATGTCTGCCCTTGGCATTCTCGGAACGCCCTGGCCTCAGAATGCAGCATCTGTAGTCCATGGTAACCTGCGGAGAGTGGGCGGGGCTGAGGGAGGCTGGAACACTGCCCTCACTGAGGGAGTCGGTGTGGCCCTCTCTGCTGTGACTGAACAAAGGGCAGGGGAGCAGGGGGCCCAGGGCAGGGCCCTCAGGGCCCGGCAGGCCCAGTGGTGTGTCACCAGCATTTAGGCCCAGGCCATAGGGCGCCTTCTTTGTCTGCACAGCTACCCAAACTCTCACTTTTCCACACAGGCCACCCACTTAGTTGAAGTGTGTGTGGAACCTGTCCGTGCAGTATACCTCGCTGCACAGCTAACCATAGGTCTGGGCATCGTAGCTTCCTGCCAGGTGAACGAAGTTCGCAGGAGAGATGATTCCCAGCTTCACACGCAGAGAGGCTCCTGCCCGGGCCACAGGCCGCCCAATGCTCCTGCCCAAGATCGGGGGCCGAAAGGAGCCCTGTCTAAGTCACCTACCCCGAGAGGGAGTATTGGACCAACACTTCTAGAAAACGGGGTCCTTGTGGGCAACTCATTGGAGGGACACAAATAAATCTTTGCCGACTTTTTGCTGAAACTTACGAGCGTTCACACCTAAGCCTCTTACAAGGTCAGCTGTTTAGCTAAACATGAGCTCATGATCTAAATTTACACAATAATGAAGAAATCAGCTACAAAGGGAGACAATCAGCAAAAACAATCAATACCAGAATTAGATACCCTAGGCCATCCTTGAGATGTTGGAATAATCAGGTGCTAGGCAGAAAATATACATAAACCTGGAAATGAAACAAGGAACAAGCATGTTTTCAAAGACTGGTAGGATCTCTAAAACATTTTTAAAGTACATGTCATTGATAAAGCTAAATACTCAAAGGTTGTTTAATACAACAAATTAAGCAGTGAGAAGAGTGAAATTATGCTGTTTAGAAAACTATGGAAGGTGAGATTTTCTGCCTAATTATATAAGATGATTTCTCTAAAAAATACACATTATTTCAAAGAATTATTGGCTGTGAAACAAGTTAAGTGTATTTCAAATGGCTTGTCTGCAAAGAAAGGTGAGATGTAGGGAATCACAGAAAGCCGAGGGGATAATATGTCAATATATACATTGCTATATGGTGAACTAAGCCTTAGGCCGGCAACAGTGTAGAGGAATGGACCCTTAGAATCGCACAAGTAAGCTGGAATCTTTAAAAGTTCAAATCTTTATAGGTAAAAAGATTTATTAAAATGAATAACCAAGTGTTTTACTTGACATCAGAAAATCAAAACAATAAACCCTGAGAACATAGAAAAAAGATAAATAAAGATATGAGCAGAACTTAATACAACAGAAAACGTATAAAATTCAGGTGATTTAGTAAGTGCAAAGAATATTCTTTGAAAAGATTTAAACGACACACTTTGATTAAGGAAAACAAAAACATAAGTAAAGAATATACAGAAAGAATCAGGACAATGTTATAGCAGAGAATATATGAAATGCCACTAAATTTGAACATTTCTGTAAAGCGGACCATTTCCTAGCTCCTAAAGTTTACCAAAACTGACACAAGAGGAAATCATTTAAGGTCATCATGTCTGCCCCTGGCATTCTCGGAACGCCCTGGCCTCAGAATGCAGCATCTGTAGTCCATGGTTACCTGCGGAGAGTGGGCGGTGCTGAGGGAGGCTGGAACACTGCCCTCACTGAGGGAGTCGGTGTGGCCATCTCTGCTGTGACTGAACAAAGGGCAGGGGAGCAGGGGGCCCAGGGCAGGGCCCTCAGAGCCCGGCAGACCCAGTGGGGTGTCACAAGCATTTAGGCCCAGGCCAAAGGGCGCCTTCTTTGTCTGCACAGCTGCCCAAACTCTCACCTTTCCACTCAGGCCGCCCTCTTATTTGAAGTGTGTTTGGAACCTGTCCGCGCAGTACTCCTCGCTGCACAGCTCACCATAGGTCAGGGCATCGTAGCTTCCTGCCAGGTGACCGAAGTTCACAGGCAAATGGGTCCCTGGGACACATGCGGAGAGGCTCTTGCCCGGGCCACAGGCCGCCCACTGGCCCTGCCCCAGATCGAAGGCTGAAAAGCAGCCATGTCTGAGTCCACTGCCTCTCGAAGGAGTATTGGACCAACACTTGTAGAAAACGGGGTCCTTGCGGGCAACTCATTGGAGGGACACAAATAAATCTTTGCCGACTTTCTGCTGAAGCTTACCAGCGTTCACACCTAAGCCTCTTACAAGGTCAGCTGTTTAGCTAAACATGAGCTCATGATCTAAATTTACACAATATTGAAGAAATCAGCTACAAAGGGAGACAATCAGCAAAAACAATCAATACCAGAATGAGATTCCCTAGGCCATCCATCTGATGTTGGAATAATCAGGTGCAAGGCAGAAAATATACATAAAACTGGAACTGAAACAAGGAACAAGGAGGTTTTCAAAGGCTGGTAGGATCTCTAAAACATTTTTAAAGTACATGTCGTTGATAAACCTAAATACTCAAAGGTTGTTTAATACCACAGATTAAGCATTGAGAAGAGTGAAATTATACTGTTTTGAAAACTATGGCAGGTGAGATTTTCTGCCTAATTATATAAGAAGATTTCTCTAAAAAATAGACATTATTTCAAAGACTTATTGGCTGTGAAATAAGTTAAGTGTATTTCAAATGTCTTGTCTGCAAAGAAAGGTGAGATGTAGGGAATCACAGAAAGTCGAGGGGAAAATGTCAATATATACATTGCTATATGGTGAACTAAGCCTTAGGCCAGCCACAATGTAGAGGACCTGACCCTTAGAAATTTAAAAGTGAGCTGGAATCTTTAAAAGTTCAAATGTTTATAAGTAAAAAGATTGATGAAAATGAATAACCAAGTGTTTTAATTGACATCAGAAGATCAAAACAATAAACCCTGAGAACATAGAAAAAAGATAAATAAAGATATGAGCAGAACTTAATACCACAGAAAACGTATAAAATTCAGGTGAGGTAGTAAGTCCAAAGAATATTCTTTGAAAAGATTTAAAAGACACACTTTGATTAAGGAAAACACAAACATAATTAAAGAACATATAGAAAGAATCAGGACAATGTTATAGCAGAGAATATATGAAATGCCAGTAAATTGGAACATTTCTGTAAAGTGGACCATTTCCTAGCTCCTACAGTTTACCAAAACTGACACAAGAGGAAATCATTTAAGGTCATCATGTCTGCCCTTGGCATTCTCGGAACGCCCTGGCCTCAGAATGCAGCATCTGTAGTCCATGGTAACCTGCGGAGAGTGGGCGGGGCTGAGGGAGGCTGGAACACTGCCCTCACTGAGGGAGTCGGTGTGGCCCTCTCTGCTGTGACTGAACAAAGGGCAGGGGAGCAGGGGGCCCAGGGCAGGGCCCTCAGGGCCCGGCAGGCCCAGTGGAGTGTCACAAGCATTTAGGCCCAGGCAATAGGGCGCCTTCTTTGTCTGCACAGCTACCCAAACTCTCACTTTTCCACTCAGGCCACCCACTTAGTTGAAGTGTGTGTGGAACCTGTCCGCGCAGTATACCTCGATGCACAGCTAACCATAGGTCTGGGCATCGTAGCTTCCTGCCAGGTGACCGAAGTTCGCAGGAGAGATGATTCCCAGGTTCACACGCAGAGAGGCTCCTGCCCGGGCCACAGGCCGCCCACTGCCCCTGCCCAAGTTCGGGGGCCGAAAGGAGCCCTGTCTAAGACACCTACCCTAGAGGGAGTATTGGACCAAC
The DNA here is from genome assembly GCF_964165515.1 of Mesoplodon bidens. Classification (NCBI taxonomy): domain Eukaryota; kingdom Metazoa; phylum Chordata; class Mammalia; order Artiodactyla; family Ziphiidae; genus Mesoplodon; species Mesoplodon bidens. Next base: position 11,984 of record NW_027672114.1, read on the forward strand.
ACTTCTAGAAAACGGCGTCCTTGTGGGCAACTCATTGGAGGGACACAAATAAATCTTTGCCGACTTTTTGCTGAAACTTACGAGCGTTCACACCTAAGCCTCTTACAAGGTCAGCTGTTTAGCTAAACATGAGCTCATGATCTAAATTTACACAATAATGAAGAAATCAGCTACAAAGGGAGACAATCAGCAAAAACAATCAATACCAGAATTAGATTCCCTAGGCCATCCTTGAGATGTTGGAATAATCAGGTGCTAGGCAGAAAATATACATAAACCTGGAAATGAAACAAGGAACAAGCATGTTTTCAAAGACTGGTAGGATCTCTAAAACATTTTTAAAGTACATGTCATTGATAAAGCTAAATACTCAAAGGTTGTTTAATACAACAAATTAAGCAGTGAGAAGAGTGAAATTATGCTGTTTAGAAAACTATGGAAGGTGAGATTTTCTGCCTAATTATATAAGATGTTTTCACTAAAAAATACACATTATTTCAAAGAATTATTGGCTGTGAAATAAGTTAAGGGTATTTCAAATGGCTTGTCTGCAAAGAAAGGTGAGATGTAAGGAATCACAGAAAGCCGAGGGGATAATATGTCAATATATACATTGCTATATGGAGAACTAAGCCTTAGGCCGGAAACAGTGTAGAGGAATGGACCCTTAGAAACGCACAAGTAAGCTGGAATTTTTAAAAGTTCAAATCTTTATAATTAAAAAGATTTATTAAAATGAATAACCAAGTGTTTTACTTGACATCAGAAAATCAAAACAATAAACCCTGAGAACATAGAAAAAAGATAAATAAAGATATGAGCAGAACTTAATACAACAGAAAACGTATAAAATTCAGGTGATTTAGTAAGTGCAAAGAATATTCTTTGAAAAGATTTAAAAGACACACTTTGATTAAGGAAAACAAAAACATAAGTATAGAATATACAGAAAGAATCAGGACAATGTTATAGCAGAGAATATATGAAATGCCAGTAAATTTGAACATTTCTGTAAAGCGGACCATTTCCTAGCTCCTAAAGTTTACCAAAACTGACACAAGAGGAAATCATTTAAGGTCATCATATCTGCCCTTGGCATTCTCGGAACGCCCTGGCCTCAGAATGCAGCATCTGTAGTCCATGGTAACCTGCGGAGAGGGGGCGTGGCTGAGGGAGGTTGGAAGACTGCCCTCACTGAGGGAGTGGGTGTGGCCATCTCTGCTGTGACTGAACAAAGGGCAGGGGAGCATGGGGCCCAGGGCAGGGCCCTCAGAGCCCGGCAGACCCAGTGGGGTGTCACAAGCATTTAGGCCCAGGCCAAAGGGCGCCTTCTTTGTCTGCACAGCTGCCCAAACTCTCACCTTTCCACTCAGGCCGCCCTCTTATTTGAAGTGTGTTTGGAACCTGTCCGCGCAGTACTCCTCGCTGCACAGCTCACCATAGGTCAGGTCATCGTAGCTTCCTGCCAGGTGACCGAAGTTCGCAGGCAAATGGGTCCCTGGGACACATGCGGAGAGGCTCTTGCCCGGGCCACAGGCCGCCCACTGGCCCTGCCCCAGATCGAAGGCTGAAAAGCAGCCATGTCTGAGTCCACTGCCTCTCGAAGGAGTATTGGACCAACACTTGTAGAAAACGGGGTCCTTGCGGGCAACTCATTGCAGGGACACAAATAAATCTTTGCCGACTTTCTGCTGAAGCTTACCAGCGTTCACACCTAAGCCTCTTACAAGGTCAGCTGTTTATCTAAACATGAGCTCATGATCTAAATTTACACAATATTGAAGAAATCAGCTACAAAGGGAGACAATCAGCAAAAACAATCAATGCCAGAATGAGATTCCCTAGGCCATCCATCTGATGTTGGAATAATCAGGTGCAAGGCAGAAAATATACATAAAACTGGAACTGAAACAAGGAACAAGGAGGTTTTCAAAGGCTGGTAGGATCTCTAAAACATTTTTAAAGTACATGTCGTTGATAAACCTAAATACTCAAAGGTTGTTTAATACCACAGATTAAGCATTGAGAAGAGTGAAATTATGCTGTTTTGAAATCTATGGCAGGTGAGATTTTCTGCCTAATTATATAAGAAGATTTCTCTAAAAAATAGACATTATTTCAAAGACTTATTGGCTGTGAAATAAGTTAAGTGTATTTCAAATGTCTTGTCTGCAAAGAAAGGTGAGATGTAGGGAATCACAGAAAGTCGAGGGGAAAATGTCAATATATACATTGCTATATGGTGAACTAAGCCTTAGGCCAGCCACAATGTAGAGGACCTGACCCTTAGAAATTTAAAAGTGAGCTGGAATCTTTAAAAGTTCAAATGTTTATAAGTAAAAAGATTGATGAAAATGAATAACCAAGTGTTTTAATTGACATCAGAAGATCAAAACAATAAACCCTGAGAACATAGAAAAAAGATAAATAAAGATATGAGCAGAACTTAATACCACAGAAAACGTATAAAATTCAGGTGAGGTAGTAAGTCCAAAGAATATTCTTTGAAAAGATTTAAAAGACACACTTTGATTAAGGAAAACACAAACATAATTAAAGAACATATAGAAAGAATCAGGACAATGTTATAGCAGAGAATATATGAAATGCCAGTAAATTGGAACATTTCTGTAAAGTGGACCATTTCCTAGCTCCTACAGTTTACCAAAACTGACACAAGAGGAAATCATTTAAGGTCATCATGTCTGCCCTTGGCATTCTCGGAACGCCCTGGCCTCAGAATGCAGCATCTGTAGTCCATGGTAACCTGCGGAGAGTGGGCGGGGCTGAGGGAGGCTGGAACACTGCCCTCACTGAGGGAGTCGGTGTGGCCATCTCTGCTGTGACTGAACAAAGGGCAGGGGAGCAGGGGGCCCAGGGCAGGGCCCTCAGAGCCCGGCAGGCCCAGTGCAGTGTCCCAAGCATTTAGGCCCAGGCCATAGGGCGCCTTCTTTGTCTGCACAGCTACCCAAACTCTCACTTTTCCACTCAGGCCACCCACTTAGTTGAAGTGTGTGTGGAACCTGTCTGCGCAGTATACCTCGCTGCACAGCTAACCATAGGTCTGGGCATCGTAGCTTCCTGCCAGGTGACCGAAGTTCGCAGGAGAGATGATTCCCAGGTTCACACGCAGAGAGGCTCCTGCCCGGGCCACAGGCCGCCCACTGCCCCTGCCCAAGATCGGGGGCCGAAAGCAGACCTGTCTAAGTCCCCTACTCCTAGAAGGAGTATTGGACCAACACTTCTAGAAAACTGGGTCCTTGTGGGCAACTCATTGGAGGGACACAAATAAATCTTTGCCGACTTTTTGCTGAAACTTACGAGCGTTCACACCTAAGCCTCTTACAAGGTCAGCTGTTTAGCTAAACATGAGCTCATGATCTAAATTTACACAATAATGAAGAAATCAGCTACAAAGGGAGACAATCAGCAAAAACAATCAATACCAGAATTAGATTCCCTAGGCCATCCTTGAGATGTTGGAATAATCTGGTGCTAGGCAGAAAATATACATAAACCTGGAAATGAAACAAGGAACAAGCATGTTTTCAAAGACTGGTAGGATCTCTAAAACATTTTTAAAGTACATGTCATTGATAAAGCTAAATACTCAAAGGTTGTTTAATACAACAAATTAAGCAGTGAGAAGAGTGAAATTATGCTGTTTAGAAAACTATGGAAGGTGAGATTTTCTGCCTAATTATATAAGATGATTTCTCTAAAAAATACACATTATTTCAAAGAATTATTGGCTGTGAAATAAGTTAAGGGTATTTCAAATGGCTTGTCTGCAAAGAAAGGTGAGATGTAGGGAATCACAGAAAGCCGAGGGGATAATATGTCAATATATACATTGCTATATGGTGAACTAAGCCTTAGGCCGGCAACAGTGTAGAGGAATGGACTCTTAGAAACGTACAAGTAAGCTGGAATCTTTAAAAGTTCAAATCTTTATAAGGAAAAAGATTTATTAAAATGAATAACCAAGTGTTTTACTTGACATCAGAAAATCAAAACAATAAACCCTGAGAACATAGAAAAAATATAAATAAAGATATGAGCAGAACTTAATACAACAGAAAACGTATAAAATTCAGGTGATTTAGTAAGTCCAAAGAATATTCTTTGAAAAGATTTAAAAGACACACTTTGATTAAGGAAAACAAAAACATAAGTAAAGAATATACAGAAAGAATCAGGACAATGTTATAGCAGAGAATATATGAAATGCCAGTTAATTTGAACATTTCTGTAAAGCAGACCATTTCCTAGCTCCTAAACTTTACCAAAACTGACACAAGAGGAAATCATTTAAGGTCATCATGTCTGCCCTTGGCATTCTCGGAACGCCCTGGCCTCAGAATGCAGCATCTGTAGTCCATGGTAACCTGCGGAGAAGGGGCGTGGCTGAGGGAGCTTGGAAGACTGCCCTCACTGAGGGAGTGGGTGTGGCCATCTCTGCTGTGACTGAACAAAGGGCAGGGGAGCAGGGGGCCCAGGGCAGGGCCCTCAGAGCCCGGCAGACCCAGTGGGGTGTCACAAGCATTTAGGCCCAGGCCAAAGGGCGCCTTCTTTGTCTGCACAGCTGCCCAAACTCTCACCTTTCCACTCAGGCCGCCCTCTTATTTGAAGTGTGTTTGGAACCTGTCCGCGCAGTACTCCTCGCTGCACAGCTCACCATAGGTCAGGGCATGGTAGCTTCCTGCCAGGTGACCGAAGTTCGCAGGCAAATGGGTCCCTGGGACACATGCGGAGAGGCTCTTGCCCGGGCCACAGGCCGCCCACTGGCCCTGCCCCATATCGAAGGCTGAAAAGCAGCCATGTGTGAGTCCACTGCCTCTCGAAGGAGTATTGGACCAACACTTGTAGAAAACGGGGTCCCTGCGGGCAACTCATTGGAGGGACACAAATAAATCTTTGCCGACTTTCTGCTGAAGCTTACCAGCGTTCACACCTAAGCCTCTTACAAGGTCAGCTGTTTAGCTAAACATGAGCTCATGATCTAAATTTACACAATATTGAAGAAATCAGCTACAAAGGGAGACAATCAGCAAAAACAATCAATACCAGAATGAGAATCCCTAGGCCATCCATCTGATGTTGGAATAATCAGGTGCAAGGCAGAAAATATACATAAAACTGGAACTGAAACAAGGAACAAGGAGGTTTTCAAAGGCTGGTAGGATCTCTAAAACATTTTTAAAGTACATGTCGTTGATAAAGCTAAATACTCAAAGGTTGTTTAATACCACAGATTAAGCATTGAGAAGAGTGAAATTATGCTGTTTTGAAAACTATGGCAGGTGAGATTTTCTGCCTAATTATATAAGAAGATTTCTCTAAAAAATAGACATTATTTCAAAGACTTATTGGCTGTGAAATAGGTTAAGTGTATTTCAAATGGCTTGTCTGCAAAGAAAGGTGAGATGTAGGGAATCACAGAAAGTCGAGGGGAAAATGTCAATATATACATTGCTATATGGTGAACTAAGCCTTAGGCCAGCCACAATGTAGAGGACCTGACCCTTAGAAATTTAAAAGTGAGCTGGAATCTTTAAAAGTTCAAATCTTTATAAGTAAAAAGATTGATGAAAATGAATAACCAAGTGTTTTAATTGACATCAGAAGATCAAAACAATAAACCCTGAGAACATAGAAAAAAGATAAATAAAGATATGAGCAGAACTTAATACCACAGAAAACGTATAAAATTCAGGTGAGGTAGTAAGTCCAAAGAATATTCTTTGAAAGGATTTAAAAGACACACTTTGATTAAGGAAAACACAAACATAATTAAAGAACATATAGAAAGAATCAGGACAATGTTATAGCAGAGAATATATGAAATGCCAGTAAATTGGAACATTTCTGTAAAGTGGACCATTTCCTAGCTCCTACAGTTTACCAAAACTGACACAAGAGGAAATCATTTAAGGTCATCATGTCTGCCCTTGGCATTCTCGGAACGCCCTGGCCTCAGAATGCAGCATCTGTAGTCCATGGTAACCTGCGGAGAGTGGGCGGGGCTGAGGGAGGCTGGAACACTGCCCTCACTGAGGGAGTCGGTGTGGCCATCTCTGCTGTGACTGAACAAAGGGCAGGGGAGCAGGAGGCCCAGGGCAGGGCCCTCAGAGCCCGGCAGGCCCAGTGGAGTGTCACAAGCATTTAGGCCCAGGCCATAGGGCGCCTTCTTTGTCTGCACAGCTACTCAAACTCTCACTTTTCCACTCAGGCCACCCACTTAGTTGAAGTGTGTGTGGAACCTGTCCGCGCAGTATACCTCGCTGCACAGCTAACCATAGGTCTGGGCATCGTAGCTTCCCGCCAGGTGACCGAAGTTCGCAGGAGAGATGATTCCCAGGTTCACACGCAGAGAGGCTCCTGCCCGGGCCACAGGCCGCCCACTGACCCTGCCCAAGATCGGGGGCCGAAAGCAGCCCTGTCTAAGTCCCCTACCCCTAGAGGGAGTATTGGACCAACACTTCTAGAAAACGGGGTCCTTGTGGGCAACTCATTGGAGGGACACAAATAAATCTTTGCCGACTTTTTGCTGAAACTTACGAGCGTTCACACCTAAGCCTCTTACAAGGTCAGCTGTTTAGCTAAACATGAGCTCATGATCTAAATTTACACAATAATGAAGAAATCAGCTACAAAGGGAGACAATCAGCAAAAACAATCAATACCAGAATTAGATTCCCTAGGCCATCCTTGAGATGTTGGAATAATCAGGTGCTAGGCGAAAATATACATAAACCTGGAAAAGAAACAAGGAACAAGCATGTTTTCAAAGACTGGTAGGATCTCTAAAACATTTTTAAAGTACATGTCATTGATAAAGCTAAATACTCAAAGGTTGTTTAATACAACAAATTAAGCAGTGAGAAGAGTGAAATTATGCTGTTTAGAAAACTATGGAAGGTGAGATTTTCTGCTAATTATATAAGATGTTTTCTCTAAAAAATACACATTATTTCAAAGACTTATTGGCTGTGAAATAAGTTAAGGGTATTTCAAATGGCTTGTCTGCAAAGAATGGTGAGATGTAGTGAATCACAGAAAGCCGAGGGGATAATATGTCAATATATACATTGCTATATGGTGAACTAAGCCTTAGGCCGGCAACAGTGTAGAGGAATGGACCCTTAGAAACGTACAAGTAAGCTGGAATCTTTAAAAGTTCAAATCTTTATAAGTAAAAAGATTTATTAAAATGAATAACCAAGTGTTTTACTTGACATAAGGAAATCAAAATAATAAACCCCGAGAACATAGAAAAAACATAAATAAAGGTATGAGCAGAACTTAATACAACAGAAGACGTATAAAATTCAGGTGATTTAGTAAGTCCAATGAATATTCTTTGAAAAGATTTAAAAGACACACTTTGATTAAGGAAAACAAAAACATAAGTAAAGAATATACAGAAAGAATCAGGACAATGTTATAGCAGAGAATATATGAAATGTCAGTAAATTTGAACATTTCTGTAAAGCGGACCATTTCCTAGCTCCTAAAGTTTACCAACACTGACACAAGAGGAAATCATTTAAGGTCATCATGTCTGCCCTTGGCATTCTCGGAACGCCCTTGCCTCAGAATGCAGCATCTGTAGTCCATGGTAACCTGCGGAGAGGTGGCGTGGCTGAGGGAGGTTGGAAGACTGCCCTCACTGAGGGAGTGGGTGTGGCCATCACTGCTGTGACTGAACAAAGGGCAGGGGAGCAGGGGGCTCAGGGCAAGGCCCTCAGAGCCCGGCAGCCCCAGTGGGGTGTCACAAGCATTTAGGCCCAGGCCAAAGGGTGCCTTCTTTGTCTGCACAGCTGCCCAAACTCTCACCTTTCCACTCAGGCCGCCCTCTTATTTGAAGTGTGTTTGGAACCTGTCCGCGCAGTACACCTCGCTGCACAGCTAACCATAGGTCAGGGCATCGTACCTACCTGCCAGGTGACCAAAGTACGCAGGCAAATGGGTCCCTGGGACACATGCGGAGAGGCTCCTGCCCGGTCCACAGGCCGCCCACTGTCCCTGCCTCAGATCAAAGGCTGAAAAGCAGCCATGTCAGAGTCCACTGGCTCTCGAGGAGTATTGGACCAACACTTGTAGAAAACGGGGTCCTTGCGGGCAACTCATTGGAGGGACACAAATAAATCTTTGCCGACTTTCTGCTGAAGCTTACCAGCGTTCACACCTAAGCCTCTTACAAGGTCAGCTCTTTAGCTAAACAAGAGCTCATGATCTAAATTAACACAATATTGAAGAAATCAGCTACAAAATGATACAATCAGCAAAAACGATCAATAACAGAATGAGATTCCCTAGGCCATCCATCTGATGTTGGAATAATCAGGTGCAAGGCAGAAAATATACATAAAACTCGAACTGAAACAAGGAACAAGGAGGTTTTCAAAGGCTGGTAGGATCTCTAAAACATTTTTAAAGTACATGTCGTTGATAAAGCTAAATACTCAAAGGTTGTTTAATACCACAGATTAAGCATTGAGAAGAGTGAAATTATGCTGTTTTGAAAACTATCGCAGGGGAGATTTTCTGCCTAATTATATAAGAAGATTTCTCTAAGAAATAGACATTATTTCAAAGACTTATTGGCTGTGAAATAAGTTAAGTGTATTTCAAATGGCTTGTCTGCGAAGAAAGGTGAGATGTTGGGAATCACAGAAAGTCGAGGGGAAAATGTCAATATATACATTGCTATATGGTTAACTAAGCCTTAGGCCAGCCACAATGTAGAGGACCTGACCCTTAGAAATTTAAAAGTGAGCTGGAATCTTTAAAAGTTCAAATCTTTATAAGTAAAAAGATTGATGAAAATGAATAACCAAGTGTTTTAATTGACATCAGAAGATCAAAACAATAAACCCTGAGAACATAGAAAAAAGATAAATAAAGATATGAGCAGAACTTAATACCACAGAAAACGTATAAAATTCAGGTGAGGTAGTAAGTCCAAAGAATATTCTTTGAAAAGATTTAAAAGACACACTTTGATTAAGGAAAACACAAACATAATTAAAGAATATATAGAAAGAATCAGGACAATGTTATAGCAGAGAATATATGAAATGCCAGTAAATTGGAACATTTCTGTAAAGTGGACCATTTCCTAGCTCCTACAGTTTACCAAAACTGACACAAGAGGAAATCATTTAAGGTCATCATGTCTGCCCTTGGCATTCTCGGAACGCCCTGGCCTCAGAATGCAGCATCTGTAGTCCATGGTAACCTGCGGAGAGTGGGCGGGGCTGAGGGAGGCTGGAACACTGCCCTCACTGAGGGAGTCGGTGTGGCCATCTCTGCTGTGACTGAACAAAGGGCAGGGGAGCAGGAGGCCCAGGGCAGGGCCCTCAGAGCCCGGCAGGCCCAGTGGAGTGTCACAAGCATTTAGGCCCAGGCCATAGGGCGCCTTTTTTGTCTGCACAGCTACCCAAACTCTCACTTTTCCACTCAGACCACCCACTTAGTTGAAGTGTGTGTGGAACCTGTCCGTGCAGTATACCTCGCTGCACAGCTAACCATAGGTCTGGGCATCGTAGCTTCCTGCCAGTTGACCGAAGTTCGCAGGAGAGATGATTCCCAGCTTCACACGCAGAGAGGCTCCTGCCCGGGCCACAGGCAGCCCACTGCTCCTGCCCAAGATCGGGGGCCGAAAGGAGCCCTGTCTAAGTCACCTACCCCGAGAGGGAGTATTGGACCAACACTTCTAGAAAACGGGGTCCTTGTGGGCAACTCATTGGAGGGACACAAATAAATCTTTGCCGACTTTTTGCTGAAACTTACGAGCGTTCACACCTAAGCCTCTTACAAGGTCAGCTGTTTAGCTAAACATGAGCTCATGATCTAAATTTACACAATAATGAAGAAATCAGCTACAAAGGGAGACAATCAGCAAAAACAATCAATACCAGAATTAGATTCCCTAGGCCATCCTTGAGATGTTGGAATAATCAGGTGCTAGGCAGAAAATATACATAAACCTGGAAATGAAACAAGGAACAAGCATGTTTTCAAAGACTGGTAGGATCTCTAAAACATTTTTAAAGTACATGTCATTGATAAAGCTAAATACTCAAAGGTTGTTTAATACAACAAATTAAGCAGTGAGAAGAGTGAAATTATGCTGTTTAGAAAACTATGGAAGGTGAGATTTTCTGCCTAATTATATAAGATGATTTCTCTAAAAAATACACATTATTTCAAAGAATTATTGGCTGTGAAACAAGTTAAGTGTATTTCAAATGGCTTGTCTGCAAAGAAAGGTGAGATGTAGGGAATCACAGAAAGCCGAGGGGATAATATGTCAATATATACATTGCTATATGGTGAACTAAGCCTTAGGCCGGCAACAGTGTAGAGGAATGGACCCTTAGAATCGCACAAGTAAGCTGGAATCTTTTTTTTTTTTTTTTTTTTTTTTTGCTGTACGCGGGCCTCTCACTGCTGTGGCCTCTCCCGTTGCGGAGCACAGGCTCCGGACACACAGGCTCCACGGCCATGGCTCGCGGGCCCAGCCGCTGCGCGGCATGTGGGATCTTCCGGGATAGGGGCACGAACCCGTGTCCCCTGCATCGGCAGGCGGACTCTCAACCACTGCGCCACCAGGGAAGCCCTGGAATCTTTAAAAGTTCAAATCTTTATAGGTAAAAAGATTTATTAAAATGAATAACCAAGTGTTTTACTTGACATCAGAAAATCAAAACAATAAACCCTGAGAACATAGAAAAAAGATAAATAAAGATATGAGCAGAACTTAATACAACAGAAAACGTATAAAATTCAGGTGATTTAGTAAGTGCAAAGAATATTCTTTGAAAAGATTTAAACGACACACTTTGATTAAGGAAAACAAAAACATAAGTAAAGAATATACAGAAAGAATCAGGACAATGTTATAGCAGAGAATATATGAAATGCCAGTAAATTTGAACATTTCTGTAAAGCGGACCATTTCCTAGCTCCTAAAGTTTACCAAAACTGACACAAGAGGAAATCATTTAAGGTCATCATGTCTGCCCCTGGCATTCTCGGAACGCCCTGGCCTCAGAATGCAGCATCTGTAGTCCATGGTAACCTGCGGAGAGGGGGCGTGGCTGAGGGAGGTTGGAAGACTGCCCTCACTGAGGGAGTGGGTGTGGCCATCTCTGCTGTGACTGAACAAAGGGCAGGGGAGCAGGGGGCCCAGGGCAGGGCCCTCAGAGCCCGGCAGACCCAGTGGGGTGTCACAAGCATTTAGGCCCAGGCCAAAGGGCGCCTTCTTTGTCTGCACAGCTGCCCAAACTCTCACCTTTCCACTCAGGCCGCCCTCTTATTTGAAGTGTGTTTGGAACCTGTCCGCGCAGTACTCCTCGCTGCACAGCTCACCATAGGTCAGGGCATCGTAGCTTCCTGCCAGGTGACCGAAGTTCGCAGGCAAATGGGTCCCTGGGACACATGCGGAGAGGCTCTTGCCCGGGCCACAGGCCGCCCACTGGCCCTGCCCCAGATCGAAGGCTGAAAAGCAGCCATGTCTGAGTCCACTGCCTCTCGAAGGAGTATTGGACCAACACTTGTAGAAAACGGGGTCCTTGCGGGCAACTCATTGGAGGGACACAAATAAATCTTTGCCGACTTTCTGCTGAAGCTTACCAGCGTTCACACCTAAGCCTCTTACAAGGTCAGCTGTTTAGCTAAACATGAGCTCATGATCTAAATTTACACAATATTGAAGAAATCAGCTACAAAGGGAGACAATCAGCAAAAACAATCAATACCAGAATGAGATTCCCTAGGCCATCCATCTGATGTTGGAATAATCAGGTGCAAGGCAGAAAATATACATAAAACTGGAACTGAAACAAGGAACAAGGAGGTTTTCAAAGGCTGGTAGGATCTCTAAAACATTTTTAAAGTACATGTCGTTGATAAACCTAAATACTCAAAGGTTGTTTAATACCACAGATTAAGCATTGAGAAGAGTGAAATTATACTGTTTTGAAAACTATGGCAGGTGAGATTTTCTGCCTAATTATATAAGAAGATTTCTCTAAAAAATAGACATTATTTCAAAGACTTATTGGCTGTGAAATAAGTTAAGTGTATTTCAAATGTCTTGTCTGCAAAGAAAGGTGAGATGTAGGGAATCACAGAAAGTCGAGGGGAAAATGTCAATATATACATTGCTATATGGTGAACTAAGCCTTAGGCCAGCCACAATGTAGAGGACCTGACCCTTAGAAATTTAAAAGTGAGCTGGAATCTTTAAAAGTTCAAATGTTTATAAGTAAAAAGATTGATGAAAATGAATAACCAAGTGTTTTAATTGACATCAGAAGATCAAAACAATAAACCCTGAGAACATAGAAAAAAGATAAATAAAGATATGAGCAGAACTTAATACCACAGAAAACGTATAAAATTCAGGTGAGGTAGTAAGTCCAAAGAATATTCTTTGAAAGGATTTAAAAGACACACTTTGATTAAGGAAAACACAAACATAATTAAAGAACATATAGAAAGAATCAGGACAATGTTATAGCAGAGAATATATGAAATGCCAGTAAATTGGAACATTTCTGTAAAGTGGACCATTTCCTAGCTCCTACAGTTTACCAAAACTGACACAAGAGGAAATCATTTAAGGTCATCATGTCTGCCCTTGGCATTCTCGGAACGCCCTGGCCTCAGAATGCAGCATCTGTAGTCCATGGTAACCTGCGGAGAGTGGGCGGGGCTGAGGGAGGCTGGAACACTGCCCTCACTGAGGGAGTCGGTGTGGCCCTCTCTGCTGTGACTGAACAAAGGGCAGGGGAGCAGGGGGCCCAGGGCAGGGCCCTCAGGGCCCGGCAGGCCCAGTGGAGTGTCACAAGCATTTAGGCCCAGGCAATAGGGCGCCTTCTTTGTCTGCACAGCTACCCAAACTCTCACTTTTCCACTCAGGCCACCCACTTAGTTGAAGTGTGTGTGGAACCTGTCCGCGCAGTATACCTCGCTGCACAGCTAACCATAGGTCTGGGCATCGTAGCTTCCTGCCAGGTGACCGAAGTTCGCAGGAGAGATGATTCCCAGGTTCACACGCAGAGAGGCTCCTGCCCGGGCCACAGGCCGCCCACTGCCCCTGCCCAAGTTCGGGGGCCGAAAGGAGCCCTGTCTAAGTCACCTACCCCTAGAGGGAGTATTGGACCAACACTTCTAGAAAACTGGGTCCTTGTGGGCAACTCATTGGAGGGACACAAATAAATCTTTGCCGACTTTTTGCTGAAACTTACGAGCGTTCACACCTAAGCCTCTTACAAGGTCAGCTGTTTAGCTAAACATGAGCTCATGATCTAAATTTACACAATAATGAAGAAATCAGCTACAAAGGGAGACAATCAGCAAAAACAATCAATACCAGAATTAGATTCCCTAGGCCATCCTTGAGATGTTGGAATAATCAGGTGCTAGGCAGAAAATATACATAAAACTGGAAATGAAACAAGGAACAAGCATGTTTTCAAAGACTGGTAGGATCTCTAAAACATTTTTAAAGTACATGTCATTGATAAAGCTAAATACTCAAAGGTTGTTTAATACAACAAATTAAGCAGTGAGAAGAGTGAAATTATGCTGTTTAGAAAACTATGGAAGGTGAGATTTTCTGCCTAATTATATAAGATGATTTCTCTAAAAAATACACATTATTTCAAAGAATTATTGGCTGTGAAATAAGTTAAGGGTATTTCAAATGGCTTGTCTGCAAAGAAAGGTGAGATGTAGGGAATCACAGAAAGCCGAGGGGATAATATGTCAATATATACATTGCTATATGGTGAACTAAGCCTTAGGCCGGCAACAGTGTAGAGGAATGGACTCTTAGAAACGTACAAGTAAGCTGGAATCTTTAAAAGTTCAAATCTTTATAAGGAAAAAGATTTATTAAAATGAATAACCAAGTGTTTTACTTGACATCAGAAAATCAAAACAATAAACCCTGAGAACATAGAAAAAAGATAAATAAAGATATGAGCAGAACTTAATACAACAGAAAACGTATAAAATTCAGGTGATTTAGTAAGTCCAAAGAATATTCTTTGAAAAGATTTAAAAGACACACTTTGATTAAGGAAAACAAAAACATAAGTAAAGAATATACAGAAAGAATCAGGACAATGTTATAGCAGAGAATATATGAAATGCCAGTTAATTTGAACATTTCTGTAAAGCAGACCATTTCCTAGCTCCTAAACTTTACCAAAACTGACACAAGAGGAAATCATTTAAGGTCATCATGTCTGCCCTTGGCATTCTCGGAACGCCCTGGCCTCAGAATGCAGCATCTGTAGTCCATGGTAACCTGCGGAGAAGGGGCGTGGCTGAGGGAGCTTGGAAGACTGCCCTCACTGAGGGAGTGGGTGTGGCCATCTCTGCTGTGACTGAACAAAGGGCAGGGGAGCAGGGGGCCCAGGGCAGGGCCCTCAGAGCCCGGCAGACCCAGTGGGGTGTCACAAGCATTTAGGCCCAGGCCAAAGGGCGCCTTCTTTGTCTGCACAGCTGCCCAAACTCTCACCTTTCCACTCAGGCCGCCCTCTTATTTGAAGTGTGTTTGGAACCTGTCCGCGCAGTACTCCTCGCTGCACAGCTCACCATAGGTCAGGGCATGGTAGCTTCCTGCCAGGTGACCGAAGTTCGCAAGCAAATGGGTCCCTGGGACACATGCGGAGAGGCTCTTGCCCGGGCCACAGGCCGCCCACTGGCCCTGCCCCAGATCGAAGGCTGAAAAGCAGCCATGTCTGAGTCCACTGCCTCTCGAAGGAGTATTGGACCAACACTTGTAGAAAACGGGGTCCCTGCGGGTAACTCATTGGAGGGACACAGATAAATCTTTGCCGACTTTCTGCTGAAGCTTACCAGCGTTCACACCTAAGCCTCTTACAAGGTCAGCTGTTTAGCTAAACATGAGCTCATGATCTAAATTTACACAATATTGAAGAAATCAGCTACAAAGGGAGACAATCAGCAAAAACAATCAATACCAGAATGAGAATCCCTAGGCCATCCATCTGATGTTGGAATAATCAGGTGCAAGGCAGAAAATATACATAAAACTGGAACTGAAACAAGGAACAAGGAGGTTTTCAAAGGCTGGTAGGATCTCTAAAACATTTTTAAAGTACATGTCGTTGATAAACCTAAATACTCAAAGGTTGTTTAATACCACAGATTAAGCATTGAGAAGAGTGAAATTATGCTGTTTTGAAAACTATGGCAGGTGAGATTTTCTGCCTAATTATATAAGAAGATTTCTCTAAAAAATAGACATTATTTCAAAGACTTATTGGCTGTGAAATAGGTTAAGTGTATTTCAAATGGCTTGTCTGCAAAGAAAGGTGAGATGTAGGGAATCACAGAAAGTCGAGGGGAAAATGTCAATATATACATTGCTATATGGTGAACTAAGCCTTAGTCCAGCCACAATGTAGAGGACCTGACCCTTAGAAATTTAAAAGTGAGCTGGAATCTTTAAAAGTTCAAATCTTTATAAGTAAAAAGATTGATGAAAATGAATAACCAAGTGTTTTAATTGACATCAGAAGATCAAAACAATAAACCCTGAGAACATAGAAAAAAGATAAATAAAGATATGAGCAGAACTTAATACCACAGAAAACGTATAAAATTCAGGTGAGGTAGTAAGTCCAAAGAATATTCTTTGAAAAGATTTAAAAGACACACTTTGATTAAGGAAAACACAAACATAATTAAAGAACATATAGAAAGAATCAGGACAAAGTTATAGCAGAGAATATATGAAATGCCAGTAAATTGGAACATTTCTGTAAATTGGACCATTTCCTAGCTCCTACAGTTTACCAAAACTGACACAAGAGGAAATCATTTAAGGTCATCATGTCTGCCCTTGGCATTCTCGGAACGCCCTGGCCTCAGAATGCAGCATCTGTAGTCCATGGTAAGCTGCGGAGAGTGGGCGGGGCTGAGGGAGGCTGGAACACTGCCCTCACTGAGGGAGTCGGTGTGGCCATCTCTGCTGTGACTGAACAAAGGGCAGGGGAGCAGGGGGCCCAGGGCAGGGCCCTCAGGGCCCGGCAGGCCCAGTGGAGTGTCACAAGCATTTAGGCCCAGGCCATAGGGCGCCTTCTTTGTCTGCACAGCTACCCAAACTCTCACTTTTCCACTCAGGCCACCAACTTAGTTGAAGTGTGTGTGGAACCTGTCCGCGCTTTATACCTCGCTGCACAGCTAACCATAGGTCTGGGCATCGTAGCTTCCTGCCAGGTGACCGAAGTTCGCAGGAGAGATGATTCCCAGGTTCACACGCAGAGAGGCTCCTGCCCGGGCCACAGGCCGCCCACTGCCCCTGCCCAAGATCGGGGGCCGAAAGCAGCCCTGTCTAAGTCCCCTACCCCTAGAAGGAGTATTGGACCAACACTTCTAGAAAACGGGGTCCTTGTGGGCAACTCATTGGAGGGACACAAATAAATCTTTGCCGACTTTTTGCTGAAACTTACGAGCGTTCACACCTAAGCCTCTTACAAGGTCAGCTGTTTAGCTAAACATGAGCTCATGATCTAAATTTACACAATAATGAAGAAATCAGCTACAAAGGGAGACAATCAGCAAAAACAATCAATACCAGAATTAGGTTCCCTAGGCCATCCTTGAGATGTTGGAATAATCAGGTGCTAGGCAGAAAATATACATAAACCTGGAAATGAAAGAAGGAACAAGCATGTTTTCAAAGACTGGTAGGATCTCTAAAACATTTTTAACTTACATGTCATTGATAAAGCTAAATACTCAAAGGTTGTTTAATACAACAAATTAAGCAGTGAGAAGAGTGAAATTATGCTGTTTAGAAAACTATGGAAGGTGAGATTTTCTGCCTAATTATATAAGATGATTTCTCTAAAAATACACATTATTTCAAAGAATTATTGGCTGTGAAATAAGTTAAGGGTATTTCAAATGGCTTGTCTGCAAAGAAAGGTGAGATGTAGGGAATCACAGAAAGCCGAGGGGATAATATGTCAATATATACATTGCTATATGGTGAACTAAGCCTTAAGCCGGCAACAGTGTAGAGGAATGGACCCTTAGAAACGTACAAGTAAGCTGGAATCTTTAAAAGTTCAAATCTTTATAAGTAAAAAGATTTATTAAAATGAATATCCAAGTGTTTTACTTGATATCAGAAAATCAAAACAATAAACCCTGAGAACATAGAAAAAAGATAAATAAAGATATGAGCAGAACTTAATACAACAGAAAACGTATAAAATTCAGGTGATTTAGTAAGTGCAAAGAATATTCTTTGAAAAGATTTAAAAGACACACTTTGATTAAGGAAAACAAAAACATAAGTAAAGAATATACAGAAAGAATCAGGACAATGTTATAGCAGAGAATATATGAAATGCCAGTAAATTTGAACATTTCTGTAAAGCGGACCATTTCCTAGCTCCTAAACTTTACCAAAACTGACAAAAGAGGAAATCATTTAACGTCATCATGTCTGCCCTTGGCATTCTCGGAACGCCCTGGCCTCAGAATGCAGCATCTGTAGTCCATGGTAACCTGCGGAGAGGGGGCGTGGCTGAGGGAGGTAGGAAGACTGCCCTCACTGAGGGAGTGGGTGTGGCCATCTCTGCTGTGACTGAACAAAGGGCAGGGGAACAGGGGGCCCAGGGCAGGGCCCTCAGAGCCCGGCAGACCCAGTGGGGTGTCACAAGCATTTAGGCCCAGGCCAAAGGGCGCCTTCTTTGTCTGCACAGCTGCCCAAACTCTCACCTTTCCACTCAGGCCGCCCTCTTATTTGAAGTGTGTTTGGAACCTGTCCGCGCTGTACTCCTCGCTGCACAGCTCACCATAGGTCAGGGCATCGTAGCTTCCTGCCAGGTGACCGAAGTTCGCAGGAGAGATGATTCCCAGGTTCACACGCAGAGAGGCTCCTGCCCGGGCCACAGGCCGCCCACTGCCCCTGCCCAAGATCGGGGGCCGAAAGCAGCCCTGTCTAAGTCCCCTACCCCTAGAGGGAGTATTGGACCAACACTTCTAGAAAACGGGGTCCTTGTGGGCAACTCATTGGAGGGACACAAATAAATCTTTGCCGACTTTTTGCTGAAACTTACGAGCGTTCACACCTAAGCCTCTTACAAGGTCAGCTGTTTAGCTAAACATGAGCTCATGATCTAAATTTACACAATAATGAAGAAATCAGCTACAAAGGGAGACAATCAGCAAAAACAATCAATACCAGAATTAGATTCCCTAGGCCATCCTTGAGATGTTGGAATAATCAGGTGCTAGGCGAAAATATACATAAACCTGGAAAAGAAACAAGGAACAAGCATGTTTTCAAAGACTGGTAGGATCTCTAAAACATTTTTAAAGTACATGTCATTGATAAAGCTAAATACTCAAAGGTTGTTTAATACAACAAATTAAGCAGTGAGAAGAGTGAAATTATGCTGTTTAGAAAACTATGGAAGGTGAGATTTTCTGCTAATTATATAAGATGTTTTCTCTAAAAAATACACATTATTTCAAAGACTTATTGGCTGTGAAATAAGTTAAGGGTATTTCAAATGGCTTGTCTGCAAAGAATGGTGAGATGTAGTGAATCACAGAAAGCCGAGGGGATAATATGTCAATATATACATTGCTATATGGTGAACTAAGCCTTAGGCCGGCAACAGTGTAGAGGAATGGACCCTTAGAAACGTACAAGTAAGCTGGAATCTTTAAAAGTTCAAATCTTTATAAGTAAAAAGATTTATTAAAATGAATAACCAAGTGTTTTACTTGACATAAGGAAATCAAAATAATAAACCCCGAGAACATAGAAAAAACATAAATAAAGGTATGAGCAGAACTTAATACAACAGAAGACGTATAAAATTCAGGTGATTTAGTAAGTCCAATGAATATTCTTTGAAAAGATTTAAAAGACACACTTTGATTAAGGAAAACAAAAACATAAGTAAAGAATATACAGAAAGAATCAGGACAATGTTATAGCAGAGAATATATGAAATGTCAGTAAATTTGAACATTTCTGTAAAGCGGACCATTTCCTAGCTCCTAAAGTTTACCAACACTGACACAAGAGGAAATCATTTAAGGTCATCATGTCTGCCCTTGGCATTCTCGGAACGCCCTTGCCTCAGAATGCAGCATCTGTAGTCCATGGTAACCTGCGGAGAGGTGGCGTGGCTGAGGGAGGTTGGAAGACTGCCCTCACTGAGGGAGTGGGTGTGGCCATCTCTGCTGTGACTGAACAAAGGGCAGGGGAGCAGGGGGCTCAGGGCAAGGCCCTCAGAGCCCGGCAGCCCCAGTGGGGTGTCACAAGCATTTAGGCCCAGGCCAAAGGGCGCCTTCTTTGTCTGCACAGCTGCCCAAACTCTCACCTTTCCACTCAGGCCGCCCTCTTATTTGAAGTGTGTTTGGAACCTGTCCGCGCAGTACACCTCGCTGCACAGCTAACCATAGGTCAGGGCATCGTACCTACCTGCCAGGTGACCAAAGTACGCAGGCAAATGGGTCCCTGGGACATATGCGGAGAGGCTCCTGCCCGGTCCACAGGCCGCCCACTGTCCCTGCCTCAGATCAAAGGCTGAAAAGCAGCCATGTCAGAGTCCACTGGCTCTCGAGGAGTATTGGACCAACACTTGTAGAAAACGGGGTCCTTGCGGGCAACTCATTGGAGGGACACAAATAAATCTTTGCCGACTTTCTGCTGAAGCTTACCAGCGTTCACACCTAAGCCTCTTACAAGGTCAGCTCTTTAGCTAAACAAGAGCTCATGATCTAAATTAACACAATATTGAAGAAATCAGCTACAAAATGATACAATCAGCAAAAACAATCAATAACAGAATGAGATTCCCTAGGCCATCCATCTGATGTTGGAATAATCAGGTGCAAGGCAGAAAATATACATAAAACTCGAACTGAAACAAGGAACAAGGAGGTTTTCAAAGGCTGGTAGGATCTCTAAAACATTTTTAAAGTACATGTCGTTGATAAAGCTAAATACTCAAAGGTTGTTTAATACCACAGATTAAGCATTGAGAAGAGTGAAATTATGCTGTTTTGAAAACTATCGCAGGGGAGATTTTCTGCCTAATTATATAAGAAGATTTCTCTAAGAAATAGACATTATTTCAAAGACTTATTGGCTGTGAAATAAGTTAAGTGTATTTCAAATGGCTTGTCTGCGAAGAAAGGTGAGATGTTGGGAATCACAGAAAGTCGAGGGGAAAATGTCAATATATACATTGCTATATGGTTAACTAAGCCTTAGGCCAGCCACAATGTAGAGGACCTGACCCTTAGAAATTTAAAAGTGAGCTGGAATCTTTAAAAGTTCAAATCTTTATAAGTAAAAAGATTGATGAAAATGAATAACCAAGTGTTTTAATTGACATCAGAAGATCAAAACAATAAACCCTGAGAACATAGAAAAAAGATAAATAAAGATATGAGCAGAACTTAATACCACAGAAAACGTATAAAATTCAGGTGAGGTAGTAAGTCCAAAGAATATTCTTCGAAAAGATTTAAAAGACACACTTTGATTAAGGAAAACACAAACCTAATTAAAGAATATATAGAAAGAATCAGGACAATGTTATAGCAGAGAATATATGAAATGCCAGTAAATTGGAACATTTCTGTAAAGTGGACCATTTCCTAGCTCCTACAGTTTACCAAAACTGACACAAGAGGAAATCATTTAAGGTCATCATGTCTGCCCTTGGCATTCTCGGAACGCCCTGGCCTCAGAATGCAGCATCTGTAGTCCATGGTAACCTGCGGAGAGTGGGCGGGGCTGAGGGAGGCTGGAACACTGCCCTCACTGAGGGAGTCGGTGTGGCCCTCTCTGCTGTGACTGAACAAAGGGCAGGGGAGCAGGGGGCCCAGGGCAGGGCCCTCAGGGCCCGGCAGGCCCAGTGGTGTGTCACCAGCATTTAGGCCCAGGCCATAGGGCGCCTTCTTTGTCTGCACAGCTACCCAAACTCTCACTTTTCCACTCAGGCCACCCACTTAGTTGAAGTGTGTGTGGAACCTGTCCGTGCAGTATACCTCGCTGCACAGCTAACCATAGGTCTGGGCATCGTAGCTTCCTGCCAGGTGAACGAAGTTCGCAGGAGAGATGATTCCCAGCTTCACACGCAGAGAGGCTCCTGCCCGGGCCACAGGCCGCCCAATGCTCCTGCCCAAGATCGGGGGCCGAAAGGAGCCCTGTCTAAGTCACCTACCCCGAGAGGGAGTATTGGACCAACACTTCTAGAAAACGGGGTCCTTGTGGGCAACTCATTGGAGGGACACAAATAAATCTTTGCCGACTTTTTGCTGAAACTTACGAGCGTTCACACCTAAGCCTCTTACAAGGTCAGCTGTTTAGCTAAACATGAGCTCATGATCTAAATTTACACAATAATGAAGAAATCAGCTACAAAGGGAGACAATCAGCAAAAACAATCAATACCAGAATTAGATACCCTAGGCCATCCTTGAGATGTTGGAATAATCAGGTGCTAGGCAGAAAATATACATAAACCTGGAAATGAAACAAGGAACAAGCATGTTTTCAAAGACTGGTAGGATCTCTAAAACATTTTTAAAGTACATGTCATTGATAAAGCTAAATACTCAAAGGTTGTTTAATACAACAAATTAAGCAGTGAGAAGAGTGAAATTATGCTGTTTAGAAAACTATGGAAGGTGAGATTTTCTGCCTAATTATATAAGATGATTTCTCTAAAAAATACACATTATTTCAAAGAATTATTGGCTGTGAAACAAGTTAAGTGTATTTCAAATGGCTTGTCTGCAAAGAAAGGTGAGATGTAGGGAATCACAGAAAGCCGAGGGGATAATATGTCAATATATACATTGCTATATGGTGAACTAAGCCTTAGGCCGGCAACAGTGTAGAGGAATGGACCCTTAGAATCGCACAAGTAAGCTGGAATCTTTAAAAGTTCAAATCTTTATAGGTAAAAAGATTTATTAAAATGAATAACCAAGTGTTTTACTTGACATCAGAAAATCAAAACAATAAACCCTGAGAACATAGAAAAAAGATAAATAAAGATATGAGCAGAACTTAATACAACAGAAAACGTATAAAATTCAGGTGATTTAGTAAGTGCAAAGAATATTCTTTGAAAAGATTTAAACGACACACTTTGATTAAGGAAAACAAAAACATAAGTAAAGAATATACAGAAAGAATCAGGACAATGTTATAGCAGAGAATATATGAAATGCCAGTAAATTTGAACATTTCTGTAAAGCGGACCATTTCCTAGCTCCTAAAGTTTACCAAAACTGACACAAGAGGAAATCATTTAAGGTCATCATGTCTGCCCCTGGCATTCTCGGAACGCCCTGGCCTCAGAATGCAGCATCTGTAGTCCATGGTAACCTGCGGAGAGGGGGCGTGGCTGAGGGAGGTTGGAAGACTGCCCTCACTGAGGGAGTGGGTGTGGCCATCTCTGCTGTGACTGAACAAAGGGCAGGGGAGCAGGGGGCCCAGGGCAGGGCCCTCAGAGCCCGGCAGACCCAGTGGGGTGTCACAAGCATTTAGGCCCAGGCCAAAGGGCGCCTTCTTTGTCTGCACAGCTGCCCAAACTCTCACCTTTCCACTCAGGCCGCCCTCTTATTTGAAGTGTGTTTGGAACCTGTCCGCGCAGTACTCCTCGCTGCACAGCTCACCATAGGTCAGGGCATCGTAGCTTCCTGCCAGGTGACCGAAGTTCACAGGCAAATGGGTCCCTGGGACACATGCGGAGAGGCTCTTGCCCGGGCCACAGGCCGCCCACTGGCCCTGCCCCAGATCGAAGGCTGAAAAGCAGCCATGTCTGAGTCCACTGCCTCTCGAAGGAGTATTGGACCAACACTTGTAGAAAACGGGGTCCTTGCGGGCAACTCATTGGAGGGACACAAATAAATCTTTGCCGACTTTCTGCTGAAGCTTACCAGCGTTCACACCTAAGCCTCTTACAAGGTCAGCTGTTTAGCTAAACATGAGCTCATGATCTAAATTTACACAATATTGAAGAAATCAGCTACAAAGTGAGACAATCAGCAAAAACAATCAATACCAGAATGAGATTCCCTAGGCCATCCATCTGATGTTGGAATAATCAGGTGCAAGGCAGAAAATATACATAAAACTGGAACTGAAACAAGGAACAAGGAGGTTTTCAAAGGCTGGTAGGATCTCTAAAACATTTTTAAAGTACATGTCGTTGATAAACCTAAATACTCAAAGGTTGTTTAATACCACAGATTAAGCATTGAGAAGAGTGAAATTATACTGTTTTGAAAACTATGGCAGGTGAGATTTTCTGCCTAATTATATAAGAAGATTTCTCTAAAAAATAGACATTATTTCAAAGACTTATTGGCTGTGAAATAAGTTAAGTGTATTTCAAATGTCTTGTCTGCAAAGAAAGGTGAGATGTAGGGAATCACAGAAAGTCGAGGGGAAAATGTCAATATATACATTGCTATATGGTGAACTAAGCCTTAGGCCAGCCACAATGTAGAGGACCTGACCCTTAGAAATTTAAAAGTGAGCTGGAATCTTTAAAAGTTCAAATGTTTATAAGTAAAAAGATTGATGAAAATGAATAACCAAGTGTTTTAATTGACATCAGAAGATCAAAACAATAAACCCTGAGAACATAGAAAAAAGATAAATAAAGATATGAGCAGAACTTAATACCACAGAAAACGTATAAAATTCAGGTGAGGTAGTAAGTCCAAAGAATATTCTTTGAAAAGATTTAAAAGACACACTTTGATTAAGGAAAACACAAACATAATTAAAGAACATATAGAAAGAATCAGGACAATGTTATAGCAGAGAATATATGAAATGCCAGTAAATTGGAACATTTCTGTAAAGTGGACCATTTCCTAGCTCCTACAGTTTACCAAAACTGACACAAGAGGAAATCATTTAAGGTCATCATGTCTGCCCTTGGCATTCTCGGAACGCCCTGGCCTCAGAATGCAGCATCTGTAGTCCATGGTAACCTGCGGAGAGTGGGCGGGGCTGAGGGAGGCTGGAACACTGCCCTCACTGAGGGAGTCGGTGTGGCCCTCTCTGCTGTGACTGAACAAAGGGCAGGGGAGCAGGGGGCCCAGGGCAGGGCCCTCAGGGCCCGGCAGGCCCAGTGGAGTGTCACAAGCATTTAGGCCCAGGCAATAGGGCGCCTTCTTTGTCTGCACAGCTACCCAAACTCTCACTTTTCCACTCAGGCCACCCACTTAGTTGAAGTGTGTGTGGAACCTGTCCGCGCAGTATACCTCGCTGCACAGCTAACCATAGGTCTGGGCATCGTAGCTTCCTGCCAGGTGACCGAAGTTCGCAGGAGAGATGATTCCCAGGTTCACACGCAGAGAGGCTCCTGCCCGGGCCACAGGCCGCCCACTGCCCCTGCCCAAGTTCGGGGGCCGAAAGGAGCCCTGTCTAAGACACCTACCCTAGAGGGAGTATTGGACCAACACTTCTAGAAAACGGCGTCCTTGTGGGCAACTCATTGGAGGGACACAAATAAATCTTTGCCGACTTTTTGCTGAAACTTACGAGCGTTCACACCTAAGCCTCTTACAAGGTCAGCTGTTTAGCTAAACATGAGCTCATGATCTAAATTTACACAATAATGAAGAAATCAGCTACAAAGGGAGACAATCAGCAAAAACAATCAATACCAGAATTAGATTCCCTAGGCCATCCTTGAGATGTTGGAATAATCAGGTGCTAGGCAGAAAATATACATAAACCTGGAAATGAAACAAGGAACAAGCATGTTTTCAAAGACTGGTAGGATCTCTAAAACATTTTTAAAGTACATGTCATTGATAAAGCTAAATACTCAAAGGTTGTTTAATACAACAAATTAAGCAGTGAGAAGAGTGAAATTATGCTGTTTAGAAAACTATGGAAGGTGAGATTTTCTGCCTAATTATATAAGATGTTTTCTCTAAAAAATACACATTATTTCAAAGAATTATTGGCTGTGAAATAAGTTAAGGGTATTTCAAATGGCTTGTCTGCAAAGAAAGGTGAGATGTAAGGAATCACAGAAAGCCGAGGGGATAATATGTCAATATATACATTGCTATATGGAGAACTAAGCCTTAGGCCGGAAACAGTGTAGAGGAATGGACCCTTAGAAACGCACAAGTAAGCTGGAATTTTTAAAAGTTCAAATCTTTATAATTAAAAAGATTTATTAAAATGAATAACCAAGTGTTTTACTTGACATCAGAAAATCAAAACAATAAACCCTGAGAACATAGAAAAAAGATAAATAAAGATATGAGCAGAACTTAATACAACAGAAAACGTATAAAATTCAGGTGATTTAGTAAGTGCAAAGAATATTCTTTGAAAAGATTTAAAAGACACACTTTGATTAAGGAAAACAAAAACATAAGTATAGAATATACAGAAAGAATCAGGACAATGTTATAGCAGAGAATATATGAAATGCCAGTAAATTTGAACATTTCTGTAAAGCGGACCATTTCCTAGCTCCTAAAGTTTACCAAAACTGACACAAGAGGAAATCATTTAAGGTCATCATATCTGCCCTTGGCATTCTCGGAACGCCCTGGCCTCAGAATGCAGCATCTGTAGTCCATGGTAACCTGCGGAGAGGGGGCGTGGCTGAGGGAGGTTGGAAGACTGCCCTCACTGAGGGAGTGGGTGTGGCCATCTCTGCTGTGACTGAACAAAGGGCAGGGGAGCATGGGGCCCAGGGCAGGGCCCTCAGAGCCCGGCAGACCCAGTGGGGTGTCACAAGCATTTAGGCCCAGGCCAAAGGGCGCCTTCTTTGTCTGCACAGCTGCCCAAACTCTCACCTTTCCACTCAGGCCGCCCTCTTATTTGAAGTGTGTTTGGAACCTGTCCGCGCAGTACTCCTCGCTGCACAGCTCACCATAGGTCAGGTCATCGTAGCTTCCTGCCAGGTGACCGAAGTTCGCAGGCAAATGGGTCCCTGGGACACATGCGGAGAGGCTCTTGCCCGGGCCACAGGCCGCCCACTGGCCCTGCCCCAGATCGAAGGCTGAAAAGCAGCCATGTCTGAGTCCACTGCCTCTCGAAGGAGTATTGGACCAACACTTGTAGAAAACGGGGTCCTTGCGGGCAACTCATTGCAGGGACACAAATAAATCTTTGCCGACTTTCTGCTGAAGCTTACCAGCGTTCACACCTAAGCCTCTTACAAGGTCAGCTGTTTATCTAAACATGAGCTCATGATCTAAATTTACACAATATTGAAGAAATCAGCTACAAAGGGAGACAATCAGCAAAAACAATCAATGCCAGAATGAGATTCCCTAGGCCATCCATCTGATGTTGGAATAATCAGGTGCAAGGCAGAAAATATACATAAAACTGGAACTGAAACAAGGAACAAGGAGGTTTTCAAAGGCTGGTAGGATCTCTAAAACATTTTTAAAGTACATGTCGTTGATAAACCTAAATACTCAAAGGTTGTTTAATACCACAGATTAAGCATTGAGAAGAGTGAAATTATGCTGTTTTGAAATCTATGGCAGGTGAGATTTTCTGCCTAATTATATAAGAAGATTTCTCTAAAAAATAGACATTATTTCAAAGACTTATTGGCTGTGAAATAAGTTAAGTGTATTTCAAATGTCTTGTCTGCAAAGAAAGGTGAGATGTAGGGAATCACAGAAAGTCGAGGGGAAAATGTCAATATATACATTGCTATATGGTGAACTAAGCCTTAGGCCAGCCACAATGTAGAGGACCTGACCCTTAGAAATTTAAAAGTGAGCTGGAATCTTTAAAAGTTCAAATGTTTATAAGTAAAAAGATTGATGAAAATGAATAACCAAGTGTTTT
The DNA here is from genome assembly GCF_964165515.1 of Mesoplodon bidens. Lineage (NCBI taxonomy): Eukaryota > Metazoa > Chordata > Mammalia > Artiodactyla > Ziphiidae > Mesoplodon > Mesoplodon bidens. The sequence continues at coordinate 38,874 of NW_027672114.1, forward strand.
AATTGACATCAGAAGATCAAAACAATAAACCCTGAGAACATAGAAAAAAGATAAATAAAGATATGAGCAGAACTTAATACCACAGAAAACGTATAAAATTCAGGTGAGGTAGTAAGTCCAAAGAATATTCTTTGAAAAGATTTAAAAGACACACTTTGATTAAGGAAAACACAAACATAATTAAAGAACATATAGAAAGAATCAGGACAATGTTATAGCAGAGAATATATGAAATGCCAGTAAATTGGAACATTTCTGTAAAGTGGACCATTTCCTAGCTCCTACAGTTTACCAAAACTGACACAAGAGGAAATCATTTAAGGTCATCATGTCTGCCCTTGGCATTCTCGGAACGCCCTGGCCTCAGAATGCAGCATCTGTAGTCCATGGTAACCTGCGGAGAGTGGGCGGGGCTGAGGGAGGCTGGAACACTGCCCTCACTGAGGGAGTCGGTGTGGCCATCTCTGCTGTGACTGAACAAAGGGCAGGGGAGCAGGGGGCCCAGGGCAGGGCCCTCAGAGCCCGGCAGGCCCAGTGCAGTGTCCCAAGCATTTAGGCCCAGGCCATAGGGCGCCTTCTTTGTCTGCACAGCTACCCAAACTCTCACTTTTCCACTCAGGCCACCCACTTAGTTGAAGTGTTTGTGGAACCTGTCTGCGCAGTATACCTCGCTGCACAGCTAACCATAGGTCTGGGCATCGTAGCTTCCTGCCAGGTGACCGAAGTTCGCAGGAGAGATGATTCCCAGGTTCACACGCAGAGAGGCTCCTGCCCGGGCCACAGGCCGCCCACTGCCCCTGCCCAAGATCGGGGGCCGAAAGCAGACCTGTCTAAGTCCCCTACTCCTAGAAGGAGTATTGGACCAACACTTCTAGAAAACTGGGTCCTTGTGGGCAACTCATTGGAGGGACACAAATAAATCTTTGCCGACTTTTTGCTGAAACTTACGAGCGTTCACACCTAAGCCTCTTACAAGGTCAGCTGTTTAGCTAAACATGAGCTCATGATCTAAATTTACACAATAATGAAGAAATCAGCTACAAAGGGAGACAATCAGCAAAAACAATCAATACCAGAATTAGATTCCCTAGGCCATCCTTGAGATGTTGGAATAATCTGGTGCTAGGCAGAAAATATACATAAACCTGGAAATGAAACAAGGAACAAGCATGTTTTCAAAGACTGGTAGGATCTCTAAAACATTTTTAAAGTACATGTCATTGATAAAGCTAAATACTCAAAGGTTGTTTAATACAACAAATTAAGCAGTGAGAAGAGTGAAATTATGCTGTTTAGAAAACTATGGAAGGTGAGATTTTCTGCCTAATTATATAAGATGATTTCTCTAAAAAATACACATTATTTCAAAGAATTATTGGCTGTGAAATAAGTTAAGGGTATTTCAAATGGCTTGTCTGCAAAGAAAGGTGAGATGTAGGGAATCACAGAAAGCCGAGGGGATAATATGTCAATATATACATTGCTATATGGTGAACTAAGCCTTAGGCCGGCAACAGTGTAGAGGAATGGACTCTTAGAAACGTACAAGTAAGCTGGAATCTTTAAAAGTTCAAATCTTTATAAGGAAAAAGATTTATTAAAATGAATAACCAAGTGTTTTACTTGACATCAGAAAATCAAAACAATAAACCCTGAGAACATAGAAAAAATATAAATAAAGATATGAGCAGAACTTAATACAACAGAAAACGTATAAAATTCAGGTGATTTAGTAAGTCCAAAGAATATTCTTTGAAAAGATTTAAAAGACACACTTTGATTAAGGAAAACAAAAACATAAGTAAAGAATATACAGAAAGAATCAGGACAATGTTATAGCAGAGAATATATGAAATGCCAGTTAATTTGAACATTTCTGTAAAGCAGACCATTTCCTAGCTCCTAAACTTTACCAAAACTGACACAAGAGGAAATCATTTAAGGTCATCATGTCTGCCCTTGGCATTCTCGGAACGCCCTGGCCTCAGAATGCAGCATCTGTAGTCCATGGTAACCTGCGGAGAAGGGGCGTGGCTGAGGGAGCTTGGAAGACTGCCCTCACTGAGGGAGTGGGTGTGGCCATCTCTGCTGTGACTGAACAAAGGGCAGGGGAGCAGAGGGCCCAGGGCAGGGCCCTCAGAGCCCGGCAGACCCAGTGGGGTGTCACAAGCATTTAGGCCCAGGCCAAAGGGCGCCTTCTTTGTCTGCACAGCTGCCCAAACTCTCACCTTTCCACTCAGGCCGCCCTCTTATTTGAAGTGTGTTTGGAACCTGTCCGCGCAGTACTCCTCGCTGCACAGCTCACCATAGGTCAGGGCATGGTAGCTTCCTGCCAGGTGACCGAAGTTCGCAGGCAAATGGGTCCCTGGGACACATGCGGAGAGGCTCTTGCCCGGGCCACAGGCCGCCCACTGGCCCTGCCCCATATCGAAGGCTGAAAAGCAGCCATGTGTGAGTCCACTGCCTCTCGAAGGAGTATTGGACCAACACTTGTAGAAAACGGGGTCCCTGCGGGCAACTCATTGTAGGGACACAAATAAATCTTTGCCGACTTTCTGCTGAAGCTTACCAGCGTTCACACCTAAGCCTCTTACAAGGTCAGCTGTTTAGCTAAACATGAGCTCATGATCTAAATTTACACAATATTGAAGAAATCAGCTACAAAGGGAGACAATCAGCAAAAACAATCAATACCAGAATGAGAATCCCTAGGCCATCCATCTGATGTTGGAATAATCAGGTGCAAGGCAGAAAATATACATAAAACTGGAACTGAAACAAGGAACAAGGAGGTTTTCAAAGGCTGGTAGGATCTCTAAAACATTTTTAAAGTACATGTCGTTGATAAAGCTAAATACTCAAAGGTTGTTTAATACCACAGATTAAGCATTGAGAAGAGTGAAATTATGCTGTTTTGAAAACTATGGCAGGTGAGATTTTCTGCCTAATTATATAAGAAGATTTCTCTAAAAAATAGACATTATTTCAAAGACTTATTGGCTGTGAAATAGGTTAAGTGTATTTCAAATGGCTTGTCTGCAAAGAAAGGTGAGATGTAGGGAATCACAGAAAGTCGAGGGGAAAATGTCAATATATACATTGCTATATGGTGAACTAAGCCTTAGGCCAGCCACAATGTAGAGGACCTGACCCTTAGAAATTTAAAAGTGAGCTGGAATCTTTAAAAGTTCAAATCTTTATAAGTAAAAAGATTGATGAAAATGAATAACCAAGTGTTTTAATTGACATCAGAAGATCAAAACAATAAACCCTGAGAACATAGAAAAAAGATAAATAAAGATATGAGCAGAACTTAATACCACAGAAAACGTATAAAATTCAGGTGAGGTAGTAAGTCCAAAGAATATTCTTTGAAAGGATTTAAAAGACACACTTTGATTAAGGAAAACACAAACATAATTAAAGAACATATAGAAAGAATCAGGACAATGTTATAGCAGAGAATATATGAAATGCCAGTAAATTGGAACATTTCTGTAAAGTGGACCATTTCCTAGCTCCTACAGTTTACCAAAACTGACACAAGAGGAAATCATTTAAGGTCATCATGTCTGCCCTTGGCATTCTCGGAACGCCCTGGCCTCAGAATGCAGCATCTGTAGTCCATGGTAACCTGCGGAGAGTGGGCGGGGCTGAGGGAGGCTGGAACAATGCCCTCACTGAGGGAGTCGGTGTGGCCATCTCTGCTGTGACTGAACAAAGGGCAGGGGAGCAGGAGGCCCAGGGCAGGGCCCTCAGAGCCCGGCAGGCCCAGTGGAGTGTCACAAGCATTTAGGCCCAGGCCATAGGGCGCCTTCTTTGTCTGCACAGCTACTCAAACTCTCACTTTTCCACTCAGGCCACCCACTTAGTTGAAGTGTGTGTGGAACCTGTCCGCGCAGTATACCTCGCTGCACAGCTAACCATAGGTCTGGGCATCGTAGCTTCCCGCCAGGTGACCGAAGTTCGCAGGAGAGATGATTCCCAGGTTCACACGCAGAGAGGCTCCTGCCCGGGCCACAGGCCGCCCACTGACCCTGCCCAAGATCGGGGGCCGAAAGCAGCCCTGTCTAAGTCCCCTACCCCTAGAGGGAGTATTGGACCAACACTTCTAGAAAACGGGGTCCTTGTGGGCAACTCATTGGAGGGACACAAATAAATCTTTGCCGACTTTTTGCTGAAACTTACGAGCGTTCACACCTAAGCCTCTTACAAGGTCAGCTGTTTAGCTAAACATGAGCTCATGATCTAAATTTACACAATAATGAAGAAATCAGCTACAAAGGGAGACAATCAGCAAAAACAATCAATACCAGAATTAGATTCCCTAGGCCATCCTTGAGATGTTGGAATAATCAGGTGCTAGGCGAAAATATACATAAACCTGGAAAAGAAACAAGGAACAAGCATGTTTTCAAAGACTGGTAGGATCTCTACAACATTTTTAAAGTACATGTCATTGATAAAGCTAAATACTCAAAGGTTGTTTAATACAACAAATTAAGCAGTGAGAAGAGTGAAATTATGCTGTTTAGAAAACTATGGAAGGTGAGATTTTCTGCTAATTATATAAGATGTTTTCTCTAAAAAATACACATTATTTCAAAGACTTATTGGCTGTGAAATAAGTTAAGGGTATTTCAAATGGCTTGTCTGCAAAGAATGGTGAGATGTAGTGAATCACAGAAAGCCGAGGGGATAATATGTCAATATATACATTGCTATATGGTGAACTAAGCCTTAGGCCGGCAACAGTGTAGAGGAATGGACCCTTAGAAACGTACAAGTAAGCTGGAATCTTTAAAAGTTCAAATCTTTATAAGTAAAAAGATTTATTAAAATGAATAACCAAGTGTTTTACTTGACATAAGGAAATCAAAATAATAAACCCCGAGAACATAGAAAAAACATAAATAAAGGTATGAGCAGAACTTAATACAACAGAAGACGTATAAAATTCAGGTGATTTAGTAAGTCCAATGAATATTCTTTGAAAAGATTTAAAAGACACACTTTGATTAAGGAAAACAAAAACATAAGTAAAGAATATACAGAAAGAATCAGGACAATGTTATAGCAGAGAATATATGAAATGTCAGTAAATTTGAACATTTCTGTAAAGCGGACCATTTCCTAGCTCCTAAAGTTTACCAACACTGACACAAGAGGAAATCATTTAAGGTCATCATGTCTGCCCTTGGCATTCTCGGAACGCCCTTGCCTCAGAATGCAGCATCTGTAGTCCATGGTAACCTGCGGAGAGGTGGCGTGGCTGAGGGAGGTTGGAAGACTGCCCTCACTGAGGGAGTGGGTGTGGCCATCTCTGCTGTGACTGAACAAAGGGCAGGGGAGCAGGGGGCTCAGGGCAAGGCCCTCAGAGCCCGGCAGCCCCAGTGGGGTGTCACAAGCATTTAGGCCCAGGCCAAAGGGTGCCTTCTTTGTCTGCACAGCTGCCCAAACTCTCACCTTTCCACTCAGGCCGCCCTCTTATTTGAAGTGTGTTTGGAACCTGTCCGCGCAGTACACCTCGCTGCACAGCTAACCATAGGTCAGGGCATCGTACCTACCTGCCAGGTGACCAAAGTACGCAGGCAAATGGGTCCCTGGGACACATGCGGAGAGGCTCCTGCCCGGTCCACAGGCCGCCCACTGTCCCTGCCTCAGATCAAAGGCTGAAAAGCAGCCATGTCAGAGTCCACTGGCTCTCGAGGAGTATTGGACCAACACTTGTAGAAAACGGGGTCCTTGCGGGCAACTCATTGGAGGGACACAAATAAATCTTTGCCGACTTTCTGCTGAAGCTTACCAGCGTTCACACCTAAGCCTCTTACAAGGTCAGCTCTTTAGCTAAACAAGAGCTCATGATCTAAATTAACACAATATTGAAGAAATCAGCTACAAAATGATACAATCAGCAAAAACGATCAATAACAGAATGAGATTCCCTAGGCCATCCATCTGATGTTGGAATAATCAGGTGCAAGGCAGAAAATATACATAAAACTCGAACTGAAACAAGGAACAAGGAGGTTTTCAAAGGCTGGTAGGATCTCTAAAACATTTTTAAAGTACATGTCGTTGATAAAGCTAAATACTCAAAGGTTGTTTAATACCACAGATTAAGCATTGAGAAGAGTGAAATTATGCTGTTTTGAAAACTATCGCAGGGGAGATTTTCTGCCTAATTATATAAGAAGATTTCTCTAAGAAATAGACATTATTTCAAAGACTTATTGGCTGTGAAATAAGTTAAGTGTATTTCAAATGGCTTGTCTGCGAAGAAAGGTGAGATGTTGGGAATCACAGAAAGTCGAGGGGAAAATGTCAATATATACATTGCTATATGGTTAACTAAGCCTTAGGCCAGCCACAATGTAGAGGACCTGACCCTTAGAAATTTAAAAGTGAGCTGGAATCTTTAAAAGTTCAAATCTTTATAAGTAAAAAGATTGATGAAAATGAATAACCAAGTGTTTTAATTGACATCAGAAGATCAAAACAATAAACCCTGAGAACATAGAAAAAAGATAAATAAAGATATGAGCAGAACTTAATACCACAGAAAACGTATAAAATTCAGGTGAGGTAGTAAGTCCAAAGAATATTCTTTGAAAAGATTTAAAAGACACACTTTGATTAAGGAAAACACAAACATAATTAAAGAATATATAGAAAGAATCAGGACAATGTTATAGCAGAGAATATATGAAATGCCAGTAAATTGGAACATTTCTGTAAAGTGGACCATTTCCTAGCTCCTACAGTTTACCAAAACTGACACAAGAGGAAATCATTTAAGGTCATCATGTCTGCCCTTGGCATTCTCGGAACGCCCTGGCCTCAGAATGCAGCATCTGTAGTCCATGGTAACCTGCGGAGAGTGGGCGGGGCTGAGGGAGGCTGGAACACTGCACTCACTGAGGGAGTCGGTGTGGCCATCTCTGCTGTGACTGAACAAAGGGCAGGGGAGCAGGAGGCCCAGGGCAGGGCCCTCAGAGCCCGGCAGGCCCAGTGGAGTGTCACAAGCATTTAGGCCCAGGCCATAGGGCGCCTTTTTTGTCTGCACAGCTACCCAAACTCTCACTTTTCCACTCAGACCACCCACTTAGTTGAAGTGTGTGTGGAACCTGTCCGTGCAGTATACCTCGCTGCACAGCTAACCATAGGTCTGGGCATCGTAGCTTCCTGCCAGTTGACCGAAGTTCGCAGGAGAGATGATTCCCAGCTTCACACGCAGAGAGGCTCCTGCCCGGGCCACAGGCCGCCCACTGCTCCTGCCCAAGATCGGGGGCCGAAAGGAGCCCTGTCTAAGTCACCTACCCCGAGAGGGAGTATTGGACCAACACTTCTAGAAAACGGGGTCCTTGTGGGCAACTCATTGGAGGGACACAAATAAATCTTTGCCGACTTTTTGCTGAAACTTACGAGCGTTCACACCTAAGCCTCTTACAAGGTCAGCTGTTTAGCTAAACATGAGCTCATGATCTAAATTTACACAATAATGAAGAAATCAGCTACAAAGGGAGACAATCAGCAAAAACAATCAATACCAGAATTAGATTCCCTAGGCCATCCTTGAGATGTTGGAATAATCAGGTGCTAGGCAGAAAATATACATAAACCTGGAAATGAAACAAGGAACAAGCATGTTTTCAAAGACTGGTAGGATCTCTAAAACATTTTTAAAGTACATGTCATTGATAAAGCTAAATACTCAAAGGTTGTTTAATACAACAAATTAAGCAGTGAGAAGAGTGAAATTATGCTGTTTAGAAAACTATGGAAGGTGAGATTTTCTGCCTAATTATATAAGATGATTTCTCTAAAAAATACACATTATTTCAAAGAATTATTGGCTGTGAAACAAGTTAAGTGTATTTCAAATGGCTTGTCTGCAAAGAAAGGTGAGATGTAGGGAATCACAGAAAGCCGAGGGGATAATATGTCAATATATACATTGCTATATGGTGAACTAAGCCTTAGGCCGGCAACAGTGTAGAGGAATGGACCCTTAGAATCGCACAAGTAAGCTGGAATCTTTTTTTTTTTTTTTTTTTTTTTTTTTTTGCTGTACGCGGGCCTCTCACTGCTGTGGCCTCTCCCGTTGCGGAGCACAGGCTCCGGACACACAGGCTCCACGGCCATGGCTCGCGGGCCCAGCCGCTGCGCGGCATGTGGGATCTTCCGGGATAGGGGCACGAACCCGTGTCCCCTGCATCGGCAGGCGGACTCTCAACCACTGCGCCACCAGGGAAGCCCTGGAATCTTTAAAAGTTCAAATCTTTATAGGTAAAAAGATTTATTAAAATGAATAACCAAGTGTTTTACTTGACATCAGAAAATCAAAACAATAAACCCTGAGAACATAGAAAAAAGATAAATAAAGATATGAGCAGAACTTAATACAACAGAAAACGTATAAAATTCAGGTGATTTAGTAAGTGCAAAGAATATTCTTTGAAAAGATTTAAACGACACACATTGATTAAGGAAAACAAAAACATAAGTAAAGAATATACAGAAAGAATCAGGACAATGTTATAGCAGAGAATATATGAAATGCCAGTAAATTTGAACATTTCTGTAAAGCGGACCATTTCCTAGCTCCTAAAGTTTACCAAAACTGACACAAGAGGAAATCATTTAAGGTCATCATGTCTGCCCCTGGCATTCTCGGAATGCCCTGGCCTCAGAATGCAGCATCTGTAGTCCATGGTAACCTGCGGAGAGGGGGCGTGGCTGAGGGAGGTTGGAAGACTGCCCTCACTGAGGGAGTGGGTGTGGCCATCTCTGCTGTGACTGAACAAAGGGCAGGGGAGCAGGGGGCCCAGGGCAGGGCCCTCAGAGCCCGGCAGAACCAGTGGGGTGTCACAAGCATTTAGGCCCAGGCCAAAGGGCGCCTTCTTTGTCTGCACAGCTGCCCAAACTCTCACCTTTCCACTCAGGCCGCCCTCTTATTTGAAGTGTGTTTGGAACCTGTCCGCGCAGTACTCCTCGCTGCACAGCTCACCATAGGTCAGGGCATCGTAGCTTCCTGCCAGGTGACCGAAGTTCGCAGGCAAATGGGTCCCTGGGACACATGCGGAGAGGCTCTTGCCCGGGCCACAGGAGGCCCACTGGCCCTGCCCCAGATCGAAGGCTGAAAAGCAGCCATGTCTGAGTCCACTGCCTCTCGAAGGAGTATTGGACCAACACTTGTAGAAAACGGGGTCCTTGCGGGCAACTCATTGGAGGGACACAAATAAATCTTTGCCGACTTTCTGCTGAAGCTTACCAGCGTTCACACCTAAGCCTCTTACAAGGTCAGCTGTTTAGCTAAACATGAGCTCATGATCTAAATTTACACAATATTGAAGAAATCAGCTACAAAGGGAGACAATCAGCAAAAACAATCAATACCAGAATGAGATTCCCTAGGCCATCCATCTGATGTTGGAATAATCAGGTGCAAGGCAGAAAATATACATAAAACTGGAACTGAAACAAGGAACAAGGAGGTTTTCAAAGGCTGGTAGGATCTCTAAAACATTTTTAAAGTACATGTCGTTGATAAACCTAAATACTCAAAGGTTGTTTAATACCACAGATTAAGCATTGAGAAGAGTGAAATTATACTGTTTTGAAAACTATGGCAGGTGAGATTTTCTGCCTAATTATATAAGAAGATTTCTCTAAAAAATAGACATTATTTCAAATACTTATTGGCTGTGAAATAAGTTAAGTGTATTTCAAATGTCTTGTCTGCAAAGAAAGGTGAGATGTAGGGAATCACAGAAAGTCGAGGGGAAAATGTCAATATATACATTGCTATATGGTGAACTAAGCCTTAGGCCAGCCACAATGTAGAGGACCTGACCCTTAGAAATTTAAAAGTGAGCTGGAATCTTTAAAAGTTCAAATGTTTATAAGTAAAAAGATTGATGAAAATGAATAACCAAGTGTTTTAATTGACATCAGAAGATCAAAACAATAAACCCTGAGAACATAGAAAAAAGATAAATAAAGATATGAGCAGAACTTAATACCACAGAAAACGTATAAAATTCAGGTGAGGTAGTAAGTCCAAAGAATATTCTTTGAAAAGATTTAAAAGACACACTTTGATTAAGGAAAACACAAACATAATTAAAGAACATATAGAAAGAATCAGGACAATGTTATAGCAGAGAATATATGAAATGCCAGTAAATTGGAACATTTCTGTAAAGTGGACCATTTCCTAGCTCCTACAGTTTACCAAAACTGACACAAGAGGAAATCATTTAAGGTCATCATGTCTGCCCTTGGCATTCTCGGAACGCCCTGGCCTCAGAATGCAGCATCTGTAGTCCATGGTAACCTGCGGAGAGTGGGCGGGGCTGAGGGAGGCTGGAACACTGCCCTCACTGAGGGAGTCGGTGTGGCCCTCTCTGCTGTGACTGAACAAAGGGCAGGGGAGCAGGGGGCCCAGGGCAGGGCCCTCAGGGCCCGGCAGGCCCAGTGGAGTGTCACAAGCATTTAGGCCCAGGCAATAGGGCGCCTTCTTTGTCTGCACAGCTACCCAAACTCTCACTTTTCCACTCAGTCCACCCACTTAGTTGAAGTGTGTGTGGAACCTGTCCGCGCAGTATACCTCGCTGCACAGCTAACCATAGGTCTGGGCATCGTAGCTTCCTGCCAGGTGACCGAAGTTCGCAGGAGAGATGATTCCCAGGTTCACACGCAGAGAGGCTCCTGCCCGGGCTACAGGCCGCCCACTGCCCCTGCCCAAGTTCGGGGGCCGAAAGGAGCCCTGTCTAAGTCACCTACCCCTAGAGGGAGTATTGGACCAACACTTCTAGAAAACTGGGTCCTTGTGGGCAACTCATTGGAGGGACACAAATAAATCTTTGCCGACTTTTTGCTGAAACTTACGAGCGTTCACACCTAAGCCTCTTACAAGGTCAGCTGTTTAGCTAAACATGAGCTCATGATCTAAATTTACACAATAATGAAGAAATCAGCTACAAAGGGAGACAATCAGCAAAAACAATCAATACCAGAATTAGATTCCCTAGGCCATCCTTGAGATGTTGGAATAATCAGGTGCTAGGCAGAAAATATACATAAAACTGGAAATGAAACAAGGAACAAGCATGTTTTGAAAGACTGGTAGGATCTCTAAAACATTTTTAAAGTACATGTCATTGATAAAGCTAAATACTCAAAGGTTGTTTAATACAACAAATTAAGCAGTGAGAAGAGTGAAATTATGCTGTTTAGAAAACTATGGAAGGTGAGATTTTCTGCCTAATTATATAAGATGATTTCTCTAAAAAATACACATTATTTCAAAGAATTATTGGCTGTGAAATAAGTTAAGGGTATTTCAAATGGCTTGTCTGCAAAGAAAGGTGAGATGTAGGGAATCACAGAAAGCCGAGGGGATAATATGTCAATATATACATTGCTATATGGTGAACTAAGCCTTAGGCCGGCAACAGTGTAGAGGAATGGACTCTTAGAAACGTACAAGTAAGCTGGAATCTTTAAAAGTTCAAATCTTTATAAGGAAAAAGATTTATTAAAATGAATAACCAAGTGTTTTACTTGACATCAGAAAATCAAAACAATAAACCCTGAGAACATAGAAAAAAGATAAATAAAGATATGAGCAGAACTTAATACAACAGAAAACGTATAAAATTCAGGTGATTTAGTAAGTCCAAAGAATATTCTTTGAAAAGATTTAAAAGACACACTTTGATTAAGGAAAACAAAAACATAAGTAAAGAATATACAGAAAGAATCAGGACAATGTTATAGCAGAGAATATATGAAATGCCAGTTAATTTGAACATTTCTGTAAAGCAGACCATTTCCTAGCTCCTAAACTTTACCAAAACTGACACAAGAGGAAATCATTTAAGGTCATCATGTCTGCCCTTGGCATTCTCGGAACGCCCTGGCCTCAGAATGCAGCATCTGTAGTCCATGGTAACCTGCGGAGAAGGGGCGTGGCTGAGGGAGCTTGGAAGACTGCCCTCACTGAGGGAGTGGGTGTGGCCATCTCTGCTGTGACTGAACAAAGGGCAGGGGAGCAGGGGGCCCAGGGCAGGGCCCTCAGAGCCCGGCAGACCCAGTGGGGTGTCACAAGCATTTAGGCCCAGGCCAAAGGGCGCCTTCTTTGTCTGCACAGCTGCCCAAACTCTCACCTTTCCACTCAGGCCGCCCTCTTATTTGAAGTGTGTTTGGAACCTGTCCGCGCAGTACTCCTCGCTGCACAGCTCACCATAGGTCAGGGCATGGTAGCTTCCTGCCAGGTGACCGAAGTTCGCAGGCAAATGGGTCCCTGGGACACATGCGGAGAGGCTCTTGCCCGGGCCACAGGCCGCCCACTGGCCCTGCCCCAGATCGAAGGCTGAAAAGCAGCCATGTCTGAGTCCACTGCCTCTCGAAGGAGTATTGGACCAACACTTGTAGAAAACGGGGTCCCTGCGGGTAACTCATTGGAGGGACACAGATAAATCTTTGCCGACTTTCTGCTGAAGCTTACCAGCGTTCACACCTAAGCCTCTTACAAGGTCAGCTGTTTAGCTAAACATGAGCTCATGATCTAAATTTACACAATATTGAAGAAATCAGCTACAAAGGGAGACAATCAGCAAAAACAATCAATACCAGAATGAGAATCCCTAGGCCATCCATCTGATGTTGGAATAATCAGGTGCAAGGCAGAAAATATACATAAAACTGGAACTGAAACAAGGAACAAGGAGGTTTTCAAAGGCTGGTAGGATCTCTAAAACATTTTTAAAGTACATGTCGTTGATAAACCTAAATACTCAAAGGTTGTTTAATACCACAGATTAAGCATTGAGAAGAGTGAAATTATGCTGTTTTGAAAACTATGGCAGGTGAGATTTTCTGCCTAATTATATAAGAAGATTTCTCTAAAAAATAGACATTATTTCAAAGACTTATTGGCTGTGAAATAGGTTAAGTGTATTTCAAATGGCTTGTCTGCAAAGAAAGGTGAGATGTAGGGAATCACAGAAAGTCGAGGGGAAAATGTCAATATATACATTGCTATATGGTGAACTAAGCCTTAGTCCAGCCACAATGTAGAGGACCTGACCCTTAGAAATTTAAAAGTGAGCTGGAATCTTTAAAAGTTCAAATCTTTATAAGTAAAAAGATTGATGAAAATGAATAACCAAGTGTTTTAATTGACATCAGAAGATCAAAACAATAAACCCTGAGAACATAGAAAAAAGATAAATAAAGATATGAGCAGAACTTAATACCACAGAAAACGTATAAAATTCAGGTGAGGTAGTAAGTCCAAAGAATATTCTTTGAAAAGATTTAAAAGACACACTTTGATTAAGGAAAACACAAACATAATTAAAGAACATATAGAAAGAATCAGGACAATGTTATAGCAGAGAATATATGAAATGCCAGTAAATTGGAACATTTCTGTAAAGTGGACCATTTCCTAGCTCCTACAGTTTACCAAAACTGACACAAGAGGAAATCATTTAAGGTCATCATGTCTGCCCTTGGCATTCTCGGAACGCCCTGGCCTCAGAATGCAGCATCTGTAGTCCATGGTAACCTGCGGAGAGTGGGCGGGGCTGAGGGAGGCTGGAACACTGCCCTCACTGAGGGAGTGGGTGTGGCCATCTCTGCTGTGACTGAACAAAGGGCAGGGGAGCAGGGGGCCCAGGGCAGGGCCCTCAGGGCCCGGCAGGCCCAGTGGAGTGTCACAAGCATTTAGGCCCAGGCCATAGGGCGCCTTCTTTGTCTGCACAGCTACCCAAACTCTCACTTTTCCACTCAGGCCACCAACTTAGTTGAAGTGTGTGTGGAACCTGTCCGCGCTTTATACCTCGCTGCACAGCTAACCATAGGTCTGGGCATCGTAGCTTCCTGCCAGGTGACCGAAGTTCGCAGGAGAGATGATTCCCAGGTTCACACGCAGAGAGGCTCCTGCCCGGGCCACAGGCCGCCCACTGCCCCTGCCCAAGATCGGGGGCCGAAAGCAGCCCTGTCTAAGTCCCCTACCCCTAGAAGGAGTATTGGACCAACACTTCTAGAAAACGGGGTCCTTGTGGGCAACTCATTGGAGGGACACAAATAAATCTTTGCCGACTTTTTGCTGAAACTTACGAGCGTTCACACCTAAGCCTCTTACAAGGTCAGCTGTTTAGCTAAACATGAGCTCATGATCTAAATTTACACAATAATGAAGAAATCAGCTACAAAGGGAGACAATCAGCAAAAACAATCAATACCAGAATTAGGTTCCCTAGGCCATCCTTGAGATGTTGGAATAATCAGGTGCTAGGCAGAAAATATACATAAACCTGGAAATGAAAGAAGGAACAAGCATGTTTTCAAAGACTGGTAGGATCTCTAAAACATTTTTAACTTACATGTCATTGATAAAGCTAAATACTCAAAGGTTGTTTAATACAACAAATTAAGCAGTGAGAAGAGTGAAATTATGCTGTTTAGAAAACTATGGAAGGTGAGATTTTCTGCCTAATTATATAAGATGATTTCTCTAAAAATACACATTATTTCAAAGAATTATTGGCTGTGAAATAAGTTAAGGGTATTTCAAATGGCTTGTCTGCAAAGAAAGGTGAGATGTAGGGAATCACAGAAAGCCGAGGGGATAATATGTCAATATATACATTGCTATATGGTGAACTAAGCCTTAAGCCGGCAACAGTGTAGAGGAATGGACCCTTAGAAACGTACAAGTAAGCTGGAATCTTTAAAAGTTCAAATCTTTATAAGTAAAAAGATTTATTAAAATGAATATCCAAGTGTTTTACTTGATATCAGAAAATCAAAACAATAAACCCTGAGAACATAGAAAAAAGATAAATAAAGATATGAGCAGAACTTAATACAACAGAAAACGTATAAAATTCAGGTGATTTAGTAAGTGCAAAGAATATTCTTTGAAAAGATTTAAAAGACACACTTTGATTAAGGAAAACAAAAACATAAGTAAAGAATATACAGAAAGAATCAGGACAATGTTATAGCAGAGAATATATGAAATGCCAGTAAATTAGAACATTTCTGTAAAGCGGACCATTTCCTAGCTCCTAAACTTTACCAAAACTGACACAAGAGGAAATCATTTAACGTCATCATGTCTGCCCTTGGCATTCTCGGAACGCCCTGGCCTCAGAATGCAGCATCTGTAGTCCATGGTAACCTGCGGAGAGGGGGCGTGGCTGAGGGAGGTAGGAAGACTGCCCTCACTGAGGGAGTGGGTGTGGCCATCTCTGCTGTGACTGAACAAAGGGCAGGGGAACAGGGGGCCCAGGGCAGGGCCCTCAGAGCCCGGCAGACCCAGTGGGGTGTCACAAGCATTTAGGCCCAGGCCAAAGGGCGCCTTCTTTGTCTGCACAGCTGCCCAAACTCTCACCTTTCCACTCAGGCCGCCCTCTTATTTGAAGTGTGTTTGGAACCTGTCCGCGCTGTACTCCTCGCTGCACAGCTCACCATAGGTCAGGGCATGGTAGCTTCCTGCCAGGTGACCGAAGTTCGCAGGCAAATGGGTCCCTGGAACACATGCGGAGAGGCTCTTGCCCGGGCCACAGGCCGCCCACAGGCCCTGCCCCAGATCGAAGGCTGAAAAGCAGCCATGTCTGAGTCCACTGCCTCTCGAAGGAGTATTGGACCAACACTTGTAGAAAACGGGGTCCTTGCGGGCAACTCATTGGAGGAACACAAATAAATCTTTGCCGACTTTCTGCTGAAGCTTACCAGCGTTCACACCTAAGCCTCTTACAAGGTCAGCTGTTTAGCTAAACATGAGCTCATGATCTAAATTTACACAATATTGAAGAAATCAGCTACAAAGGAAGACAATCAGCAAAAACAATCAATACCAGAATGAGATTCCCTAGGCCATCCATCTGATGTTGGAATAATCAGGTGCAAGGCAGAAAATATACATAAAACTGGAACTGAAACAAGGAACAAGGTGGTTTTCAAAGGCTGGTAGGATCTCTAAAACATTTTTAAAGTACATATCGTTGATAAACCTAAATACTCAAAGGTTGTTTAATACCACAGATTAAGCATTGAGAAGAGTGAAATTATGCTGTTTTGAAAACTATGGCAGGTGAGATTTTCTGCCTAATTATATAAGAAGATTTCTCTAAAAAATAGACATTATTTCAAAGACTTATTGGCTATGAAATAAGTTAAGTGTATTTCAAATGTCTTGTCTGCAAAGAAAGGTGAGATGTAGGGAATCACAGAAAGTCGAGGGGAAAATGTCAATATATACATTGCTATATGGTGAACTAAGCCTTAGGCCAGCCACAATGTAGAGGACCTGAACCTTAGAAATTTAAAAGTGAGCTGGAATCTTTAAAAGTTCAAATGTTTATAAGTAAAAAGATTGATGAAAATGAATAACCAAGTGTTTTAATTGACATCAGAAGATCAAAACAATAAACCCTGAGAACATAGAAAAAAGATAAATAAAGATATGAGCAGAACTTAATACCACAGAAAACGTATAAAATTCAGGTGAGGTAGTAAGTCCAAAGAATATTCTTTGAAAAGATTTAAAAGACACACTTTGATTAAGGAAAACACAAACATAATTAAAGAACATATAGAAAGAATCAGGACAATGTTATAGCAGAGAATATATGAAATGCCAGTAAATTGGAACATTTCTGTAAAGTGGACCATTTCCTAACTCCTACAGTTTACCAAAACTGACACAAGAGGAAATCATTTAAGGTCATCATGTCTGCCCTTGGCATTCTCGGAACGCCCTGGCCTCAGAATGCAGCATCTGTAGTCCATGGTAACCTGCGGAGAGTGGGCGGGGCTGAGGGAGGCTGGAACACTGCCCTCACTGAGGGAGTCGGTGTGGCCATCTCTGCTGTGACTGAACAAAGGGCAGGGGAGCAGGGGGCCCAGGGCAGGGCCCTCAGGGCCCGGCAGGCCCAGTGGAGTGTCACAAGCATTTAGGCCCAGGCAATAGGGCGCCTTCTTTGTCTGCACAGCTACCCAAACTCTCACTTTTCCACTCAGGCCACCCACTTAGTTGAAGTGTGTGTGGAACCTGTCCACGCAGTATACCTCGCTGCACAGCTAACCATAGGTCTGGGCATCGTAGCTTCCTGCCAGGTGACCGAAGTTCGCAGGAGAGATGATTCCCAGGTTCACACGCAGAGAGGCTCCTGCCCGGGCCACAGGCCGCCCACTGCCCCTGCCCAAGTTCGGGGGCCGAAAGGAGCCCTGTCTAAGTCACCTACCCCTAGAGGGAGTATTGGACCAACACTTCTAGAAAACGGGGTCCTTGTGGGCAACTCATTGGAGGGACACAAATAAATCTTTGCCGACTTTTTGCTGAAACTTACGAGCGTTCACACCTAAGCCTCTTACAAGGTCAGCTGTTTAGCTAAATATGAGCTCATGATCTAAATTTACACAATAATGAAGAAATCAGCTACAAAGGGAGACAATCAGCAAAAACTATCAATACCAGAATTAGATTCCCTAGGCCATCCTTGAGATGTTTGAATAATCAGGTGCTAGGCAGAAAATATACATAAACCTGGAAATGAAACAAGGAACAAGCATGTTTTCAAAGACTGGTAGGATCCTTAAAACATTTTTAAAGTACATGTCATTGATAAAGCTAAATACTCAAAGGTTGTTTAATACAACAAATTAAGCAGTGAGAAGAGTGAAATTATGCTGTTTAGAAAACTATGGAAGGTGAGATTTTCTGCCTAATTATATAATATATTTTCTCTAAAAAATACACATTATTTCAAAGAATTATTGGCTGTGAAATAAGTTAAGGGTATTTCAAATGGCTTGTCTGCAAAGAAAGGTGAGATGTAGGGAATCACAGAAAGCCGAGGGGATAATATGTCAATATATACATTGCTATATGGAGAACTAAGCCTTAGGCCGGCAACAGTGTAGAGGAATGGACCCTTAGAAACGCACAAGTAAGCTGGAATCTTTAAAAGTTCAAATCTTTATAAGTAAAAAGATTTATTAAAATGAATAACCAAGTGTTTTACTTGACATCAGAAAATCAAAACAATAAACCCTGAGAACATAGAAAAAAGATAAATAAAGATATGAGCAGAACTTAATACAACAGAAAACGTATAAAATTCAGGTGATTTAGTAAGTCCAAAGAATATTCTTTGAAAAGATTTAAAAGACACACTTTGATTAAGGAAAACAAAAACATAAGTAAAGAATATACAGAAAGAATCAGGACAATGTTATAGCAGAGAATATATGAAATGCCAGTTAATTTGAACATTTCTGTAAAGCAGACCATTTCCTAGCTCCTAAACTTTACCAAAACTGACACAAGAGGAAATCATTTAAGGTCATCATGTCTGCCCTTGGCATTCTCGGAACGCCCTGGCCTCAGAATGCAGCATCTGTAGTCCATGGTAACCTGCGGAGAAGGGGCGTGGCTGAGGGAGCTTGGAAGACTGCCCTCACTGAGGGAGTGTGTGTGGCCATCTCTGCTGTGACTGAACAAAGGGCAGGGGAGCAGGGGGCCCAGGGCAGGGCCCTCAGAGCCCGGCAGCCCCAGTGGGGTGTCACAAGCATTTAGGCCCAGGCCAAAGGGCGCCTTCTTTGTCTGCACAGCTGCCCAAACTCTCACCTTTCCACTCAGGCCGCCCTCTTATTTGAAGTGTGTTTGGAACCTGTCCGCGCAGTACTCCTCGCTGCACAGCTCACCATATGTCAGGGCATGGTAGCTTCCTGCCAGGTGACCGAAGTTCGCAGGCAAATGGGTCCCTGGGACACATGCGGAGAGGCTCTTGCCCGGGCCACAGGCCGCCCACTGGCCCTGCCCCAGATCGAAGGCTGAAAAGCAGCCATGTCTGAGTCCACTGCCTCTCGAAGGAGTATTGGACCAACACTTGTAGAAAACGGGGTCCCTGCGGGCAACTCATTGGAGGGACACAAATAAATCTTTGCCGACTTTCTGCTGAAGCTTACCAGCGTTCACACCTAAGCCTCTTACAAGGTCAGCTGTTTAGCTAAACATGAGCTCATGATCTAAATTTACACAATATTGAAGAAATCAGCTACAAAGGGAGACAATCAGCAAAAACAATCAATACCAAAATGAGATTCCCTAGGCCATCCATCTGATGTTGGAATAATCAGGTGCAAGGCAGAAAATATACATAAAACTGGAACTGAAACAAGGAACAAGGAGGTTTTCAAAGGCTGGTAGGATCTCTAAAACATTTTTAAAGTACATGTCGTTGATAAAGCTAAATACTCAAAGGTTGTTTAATACCACAGATTAAGCATTGAGAAGAGTGAAATTATGCTGTTTTGAAAACTATGGCAGGTGAGATTTTCTGCCTAATTATATAAGAAGATTTCTCTAAAAAATAGACATTATTTCAAAGACTTATTGGCTGTGAAATAGGTTAAGTGTATTTCAAATGGCTTGTCTGCAAAGAAAGGTGAGATGTAGGGAATCACAGAAAGTCGAGGGGAAAATGTCAATATATACATTGCTATATGGTGAACTAAGCCTTAGGCCAGCCACAATGTAGAGGACCTGACGCTTAGAAATTTAAAAGTGAGCTGGAATCTTTAAAAGTTCAAATGTTTATAAGTAAAAAGATTGATGAAAATGAATAACCAAGTGTTTTAATTGACATCAGAAGATCAAAACAATAAACCCTGAGAACATAGAAAAAAGATAAATAAAGATATGAGCAGAACTTAATACCACAGAAAACGTATAAAATTCAGGTGAGGTAGTAAGTCCAAAGAATATTCTTTGAAAAGATTTAAAAGACACACTTTGATTAAGGAAAACACAAACATAATTAAAGAACATATAGAAAGAATCAGGACAATGTTATAGCAGAGAATATATGAAATGCCAGTAAATTGGAACATTTCTGTAACTTGGACCATTTCCTAGCTCCTACAGTTTACCAAAACTGACACAAGAGGAAATCATTTAAGGTCATCATGTCTGCCCTTGGCATTCTCGGAACGCCCTGGCCTCAGAATGCAGCATCTGTAGTCCATGGTAACCTGCGGAGAGTGGGCGGGGCTGAGGGAGGCTGGAACCCTGCCCTCACTGAGGGAGTCGGTGTGGCCATCTCTGCTGTGACTGAACAAAGGGCAGGGGAGCAGGAGGCCCAGGGCAGGGCCCTCAGAGCCCGGCAGGCCCAGTGGAGTGTCACAAGCATTTAGGCCCAGGCCATAGGGCGCCTTCTTTGTCTGCACAGCTACTCAAACTCTCACTTTTCCACTCAGGCCACCCACTTAGTTGAAGTGTGTGTGGAACCTGTCCGTGCAGTATACCTCGCTGCACAGCTAACCATAGGTCTGGGCATCGTACCTTCCTGCCAGGTGGCCGAAGTTCGCAGGAGAGATGATTCCCTGGTTCACACGCAGAGAGGCTCCTGCCCGGGCCACAGGCCGCCCACTGCCCCTGCCCAAGATCGGGAGCCGAAAGCAGCCCTGTCTAAGTCCCCTACCCCTAGAGGGAGTATTGGACCAACACTTCTAGAAAACGGGGTCCTTGTGGGCAACTCATTGGAGGGACACAAATAAATCTTTGCCGACTTTTTGCTGAAACTTACGAGCGTTCACACCTAAGCCTCTTACAAGGTCAGCTGTTTAGCTAAACATGAGCTTATGATCTAAATTTACACAATAATGAAGAAAACAGCTACAAAGGGAGACAATCAGCAAAAACAATCAATACCAGAATTAGATTCCCTAGGCCATCCTTGAGATGTTGGAATAATCAGGTGCCTGGCAGAAAATATACATAAACCTGGAAAAGAAACAAGGAACAAGCATGTTTTCAAAGACTGGTAGGATCTCTAAAACATTTTTAAAGTACATGTCATTGATAAAGCTAAATACTCAAAGGTTGTTTAATACAACAAATTAAGCAGTGAGAAGAGTGAAATTATGCTGTTTAGAAAACTATGGAAGGTGAGATTTTCTGCCTAATTATATAAGATGATTTCTCTAAAAATACACATTATTTCAAAGAATTATTGGCTGTGAAATAAGTTAAGGGTATTTCAAATGGCTTGTCTGCAAAGAAAGGTGAGATGTAGGGAATCACAGAAAGCCGAGGGGATAATATGTCAATATATACATTGCTATATGGTGAACTAAGCCTTAGGCCGGCAACAGTGTAGAGGAATGGACCCTTAGAAACGTACAAGTAAGCTGGAATCTTTAAAAGTTCAAATCTTTATAAGTAAAAAGATTTATTAAAATGAATAACCAAGTGTTTTACTTGACATCAGAAAATCAAAACAATAAACCCTGAGAACATAGAAAAAAGATAAATAAAGATATGAGCAGAACTTAATACAACAGAAAACGCATAAAATTCAGGTGATTTAGTAAGTGCAAAGAATATTCTTTGAAAAGATTTAAAAGACACACTTTGATTAAGGAAAACAAAAACATAAGTAAAGAATATACAGAAAGAATCAGGACAATGTTATAGCAGAGAATATATGAAATGCCAGTAAATTTGAACATTTCTGTAAAGCGGACCATTTCCTAGCTCCTAAACTTTACCAAAACTGACACAAGAGGATATCATTTAACGTCATCATGTCTGCCCTTGGCATTCTCGGAACGCCCTGGCCTCAGAATGCAGCATCTGTAGTCCATGGTAACCTGCGGAGAGGGGGCGTGGCTGAGGGAGGTTGGAAGACTGCCCTCACTGAGGGAGTGGGTGTGGCCATCTCTGCTGTGACTGAACAAAGGGCAGGGGAACAGGGGGCCCAGGGCAGGGCCCTCAGAGCCCGGCAGACCCAGTGGGGTGTCACAAGCATTTAGGCCCAGGCCAAAGGGCGCCTTCTTTGTCTGCACAGCTGCCCAAACTCTCACCTTTCCACTCAGGCCGCCCTCTTATTTGAAGTGTGTTTGGAACCTGTCCGCGCAGTACTCCTCGCTGCACAGCTCACCATAGGTCAGGGCATCGTAGCTTCCTGCCAGGTGACCGAAGTTCGCAGGCAAATGGGTCCCTGGAACACATGCGGAGAGGCTCTTGCCCGGGCCACAGGCCGCCCACTGGCCCTGCCCCAAATCGAAGGCTGAAAAGCAGCCATGTCTGAGTCCACTGCCTCTCGAAGGAGTATTGGACCAACACTTGTAGAAAACGGGGTCCCTGCGGGCAACTCATTGGAGGGACACAAATAAATCTTTGCCGACTTTCTGCTGAAGCTTACCAGCGTTCACACCTAAGCCTCTTACAAGGTCAGCTGTTTAGCTAAACATGAGCTCATGATCTAAATTTACACAATATTGAAGAAATCAGCTACAAAGGGAGACAATCAGCAAAAACAATCAATACCAGAATGAGATTCCCTAGTCCATCCATCTGATGTTGGAATAATCAGGTGCAAGGCAGAAAATATACATAAAACTGGAACTGAAACAAGGAACAAGGAGGTTTTCAAAGGCTGGTAGGATCTCTAAAACATTTTTAAAGTACATGTCGTTGATAAACCTAAATACTCAAAGGTTGTTTAATACCACAGATTAAGCATTGAGAAGAGTGAAATTATGCTGTTTTGAAAACTATGGCAGGTGTGATTTTCTGCCTAATTATATAAGAAGATTTCTCTAAAGAATAGACATTATTTCAAAGACTTATTGGCTGTGAAATAGGTTAAGTGTATTTCAAATGGCTTGTCTGCAAAGAAAGGTGAGATGTAGGGGATCACAGAAAACCGAGGGAAAAATGTCAATATATCCATTGCTATATGGTGAACTAAGCCTTAGGCCAGCCACAATGTAGAGGACCTGACACTTAGAAATTTATAAGTGAGCTGGAATCTTTAAAAGTTCAAATCTTTATAAGTAAAAAGATTGATGAAAATGAATAACCAAGTGTTTTAATTGACATCAGAAGATCAAAACAATAAACCCTGAGAACATAGAAAAAAGATAAATAAAGATATGAGCAGAACTTAATACCACAGAAAACGTATAAAATTCAGGTGAGGTAGTAAGTCCAAAGAATATTCTTTGAAAAGATTTAAAAGACACACTTTGATTAAGGAAAACACAAACATAATTAAAGAATATATAGAAAGAATCAGGACAATGTTATAGCAGAGAATATATGAAATGCCAGTAAATTGGAACATTTCTGTAAAGTGGACCATTTCCTAGCTCCTACAGTTTACCAAAACTGACACAAGAGGAAATCATTTAAGGTCATCATGTCTGCCCTTGGCATTCTCGGAACGCCCTGGCCTCAGAATGCAGCATCTGTAGTCCATGGTGACCTGCGGAGAGTGGGCGGGGCTGAGGGAGCCTGGAACACTGCCCTCACTGAGGGAGTCGGTGTGGCCATCTCTGCTGTGACTGAACAAAGCGCAGGGGAGCAGGGGGCCCAGGGCAGGGCCCTCAGAGCCCGGCAGGCCCAGTGCAGTGTCACAAGCATTTAGGCCCAGGCCATAGGGCGCCTTCTTTGTCTGCACAGCTACCCAAACTTTCACTTTTCCACTCAGGCCACCCACTTAGTTGAAGTGTGTGTGGAACCTGTCCGCACTTTATACCTCGCTGCACAGCTAAGCATAGGTCTGGGCATCGTAGCTTCCTGCCAGGTGACCGAAGTTCGCAGGAGAGATGATTCCCAGGTTCACACGCAGAGAGGCTCCTGCCCGGGCCACAGGCCGCCCACTGCCCCTGCCCAAGATCGGGGGCCGAAAGCAGCCCTGTCTAAGTCCCCTACCCCTAGAAGGAGTATTGGACCAACACTTCTAGAAAACGGGGTCCTTGTGGGCAACTCATTGGAGGGACACAAATAAATCTTTGCCGACTTTTTGCTGAAACTTACGAGCGTTCACACCTAAGCCTCTTACAAGGTCAGCTGTTTAGCTAAACATGAGCTCATGATATAAATTTACACAATAATGAAGAAATCAGCTACAAAGGGAGACAATCAGCAAAAACAATCAATACCAGAATTAGGTTCCCTAGGCCATCCTTGAGATGTTGGAATAATCAGGTGCTAGGCAGAAAATATACATAAACCTGGAAATGAAACAAGGAACAAGCATGTTTTCAAAGACTGGTAGGATCTCTAAAACATTTTTAAAGTACATGTCATTGATAAAGCTAAATACTCAAAGGTTGTTTAATACAACAAATTAAGCAGTGAGAAGAGTGAAATTATGCTGTTTAGAAAACTATGGAAGGTGAGATTTTCTGCCTAATTATATAAGATGATTTCTCTAAAAAATACACATTATTTCAAAGAATTATTGGCTGTGAAATAAGTTAAGGGTATTGCAAATGGCTTGTCTGCAAAGAAAGGTGAGATGTAGGGAATCACAGAAAGCCGAGGGGATAATATGTCAATATATACATTGCTATATGTTGAACTAAGCCTTAGGCCGGAAACAGTGTAGAGGAATGGACCCTTAGAAACGTACAAGTAAGCTGGAATCTTTAAAAGTTCAAATCTTTATAAGTAAAAAGATTTATTAAAATGAATAACCAAGTGTTTTACTTGACATCAGAAAATCAAAACAATAAACCCTGAGAACATAGAAAAAAGATAAATAAAGATATGAGCAGAACTTAATACAACAGAAAACGTATAAAATTCAGGTGATTTAGTAAGTGCAAAGAATATTCTTTGAAAAGATTTAAAAGACACACTTTGATTAAGGAAAACAAAAACATAAGTATAGAATATACAGAAAGAATCAGGACAATGTTATAGCAGAGAATATATGAAATGCCAGTAAATTTGAACATTTCTGTAAAGCGGACGATTTCCTAGCTCCTAAAGTTTACCAAAACTGACACAAGAGGAAATCATTTAAGGTCATCATGTCTGCCCTTGGCATTCTCGGAGCGCCCTGGCCTGAGAATGCAGCATCTGTAGTCCATGGTAACCTGCGGAGAGGGGGCGTGGCTGAGGGAGGTTGGAAGACTGCCCTCACTGAGGGAGTGGGTGTGGCCATCTCTGCTGTGACTGAACAAAGGGCAGGGGAGCAGGGGGCCCAGGGCAGGGCCCTCAGAGCCCGGCAGACCCAGTGGGGTGTCACAAGCATTTAGGCCCAGGCCAAAGGGCGCCTTCTTTGTCTGCACAGCTGCCCAAACTCTCACCTTTCCACTCAGGCCGCCCTCTTATTTGAAGTGTGTTTGGAACCTGTCCGCGCAGTACTCCTCGCTGCACAGCTCACCATAGGTCAGGGCATCGTAGCTTCCTGCCAGGTGACCGAAGTTCGCAGGCAAATGGGTCCCTGGGACACATGCGGAGAGGCTCTTGCCCGGGCCACAGGCCGCCCACTGGCCCTGCCCCAGATCGAAGGCTGAAAAGCAGCCATGTCTGAGTCCACTGCCTCTCGAAGGAGTATTGGACCAACACTTGTAGAAAACGGGGTCCTTGCGGGCAACTCATTGGAGGGACACAAATAAATCTTTGCCGACTTTCTGCTGAAGCTTACCAGCGTTCACACCTAAGCCTCTTACAAGGTCAGCTGTTTAGCTAAACATGAGCTCATGATCTAAATTTACACAATATTGAAGAAATCAGCTACAAAGGGAGACAATCAGCAAAAACAATCAATACCAGAATGAGATTCCCTAGGCCATCCATCTGATGTTGGAATAATCAGGTGCAAGGCAGAAAATATACATAAAACAGGAACTGAAACAAGGAACAAGGAGGTTTTCAAAGGCTGGTAGGATCTCTAAAACATTTTTAAAGTACGTGTCGTTGATAAACCTAAATACTCAAAGGTTGTTTAATACCACAGATTAAGCATTGAGAAGAGTGAAATTATGCTGTTTTGAAAACTATGGCAGGTGAGATTTTCTGCCTAATTATATAAGAAGATTTCTCTAAAAAATAGACATTATTTCAAAGACTTATTGGCTGTGAAATAAGTTAAGTGTATTTCAAATGTCTTGTCTGCAAAGAAAGGTGAGATGTAGGGAATCACGGAAAGTCGAGGGGAAAATGTCAATATATACATTGCTATATGGTGAAATAAGCCTTAGGCCAGCCACAATGTAGAGGACCTGAACATTAGAAATTTAAAAGTGAGCTGGAATCTTTAAAAGTTCAAATGTTTATAAGTAAAAAGATTGATGAAAATGAATAACCAAGTGTTTTAATTGACATCAGAAGATCAAAACAATAAACCCTGAGAACATAGAAAAAAGATAAATAAAGATATGAGCAGAACTTAATACCACAGAAAACGTATAAAATTCAGGTGAGGTAGTAAGTCCAAAGAATATTCTTTGAAAAGATATAAAAGACACACTTTGATTAAGGAAAACACAAACATAATTAAAGAACATATAGAAAGAATCAGGACAATGTTATAGCAGAGAATATATGAAATGCCAGTAAATTGGAACATTTCTGTAAAGTGGACCATTTCCTAGCTCCTACAGTTTACCAAAACTGACACAAGAGGAAATCATTTAAGGTCATCATGTCTGCCCTTGGCATTCTCGGAACGCCCTGGCCTCAGAATGCAGCATCTGTAGTCCATCGTAACCTGCGGAGAGTGGGCGGGGCTGAGGGAGGCTGGAACACTGCCCTCACTGAGGGAGTCGGTGTGGCCATCTCTGCTGTGACTGAACAAAGGGCAGGGGAGCAGGGGGCCCAGGGCAGGGCCCTCAGAGCCCGGCAGGCCCAGTGCAGTGTCACAAGCATTTAGGCCCAGGCCATAGGGCGCCTTCTTTGTCTGCACAGCTACCCAAACTCTCACTTTTCCACTCAGGCCACCCACTTAGTTGAAGTGTGTGTGGAACCTGTCCGCGCAGTATACCTCGCTGCACAGCTAACCATAGGTCTGGGCATCGTAGCTTCCTGCCAGGTGACCGAAGTTCGCAGGAGAGATGATTCCCAGGTTCACACGCAGAGAGGCTCCTGCCCGGGCCACAGGACGCCCACTGCCCCTGCCCAAGATCGGGGGCCGAAAGCAGACCTGTCTAAGTCCCCTACTCCTATAAGGAGTATTGGACCAACACTTCTAGAAAACGGGGTCCTTGTGGGCAACTCATTGGAGGGACACAAATAAATCTTTGCCGACTTTTTGCTGAAACTTACGAGCGTTCACACCTAAGCCTCTTACAAGGTCAGCTGTTTAGCTAAACATGAGCTCATGATCTAAATTTACACAATAATGAAGAAATCAGCTACAAAGGGAGACAATCAGCAAAAACAATCAATACCAGAATTAGATTCCCTAGGCCATCCTTGAGATGTTGGAATAATCAGGTGCTAGGCAGA
Organism: Mesoplodon bidens; assembly: GCF_964165515.1. Taxonomy (NCBI): domain Eukaryota; kingdom Metazoa; phylum Chordata; class Mammalia; order Artiodactyla; family Ziphiidae; genus Mesoplodon; species Mesoplodon bidens. The sequence goes on from NW_027672114.1 coordinate 66,148, forward strand.
AAATATACATAAACCTGGAAATGAAACAAGGAACAAGCATGTTTTCAAAGACTGGTAGGATCTCTAAAACATTTTTAAAGTACATGTCATTGATAAAGCTAAATACTCAAAGGTTGTTTAATACAACAAATTAAGCAGTGAGAAGAGTGAAATTATGCTGTTTAGAAAACTATGGAAGGTGAGATTTTCTGCCTAAATATAAGATTATTTCTCTAAAAATACACATTATTTCAAAGATTATTGGCTGTGAAATAAGTTAAGGGTATTTCAAATGGCTTGTCTGCAAAGAAAGGTGAGATGTAGGGAATCACAGAAAGCCGAGGGGATAATAGGTCAATATATACATTGCTATATGGTGAACTAAGCCTTAGGCCGGCAACAGTGTAGAGGAATGGACTCTTAGAAACGTACAAGTAAGCTGGAATCTTTAAAAGTTCAAATCTTTATAAGGAAAAAGATTTATTAAAATGAATAACCAAGTGTTTTACTTGACATCAGAAAATCAAAACAATAAACCCTGAGAACATAGAAAAAAGATAAATAAAGATATGAGCAGAACTTAATACAACAGAAAACGTATAAAATACAGGTGATTTAGTAAGTCCAAAGAATATTCTTTGAAAAGATTTAAAAGACACACTTTGATTAAGGAAAACAAAAACATAAGTAAAGAATATACAGAAAGAATCAGGACAATGTTATAGCAGAGAATATATGAAATGCCAGTTAATTTGAACATTTCTGTAAAGCAGACCATTTCCTAGCTCCTAAACTTTACCAAAACTGACACAAGAGGAAATCATTTAAGGTCATCATGTCTGCCCTTGGCATTCTCGGAATGCCCTGGCCTCAGAATGCAGCATCTGTAGTCCATGGTAACCTGCGGAGAGGGGGCGTGGCTGAGGGAGCTTGGAAGACTGCCCTCACTGAGGGAGTGGGTGTGGCCATCTCTGCTGTGACTGAACAAAGGGCAGGGGAGCAGGGGGCCCAGGGCAGGGCCCTCAGAGCCCGGCAGACCCAGTGGGGTGTCACAAGCATTTAGGCCCAGGCCAAAGGGCGCCTTCTTTGTCTGCACAGCTGCCCAAACTCTCACCTTTCCACTCAGGCCGCCCTCTTATTTGAAGTGTGTTTGGAACCTGTCCGCGCAGTACTCCTCGCTGCACAGCTCACCATAGGTCAGGGCATGGTAGCTTCCTGCCAGGTGACCGAAGTTCACAGGCAAATGGGTCCCTGGGACACATGCGGAGAGGCTCTTGCCCGGGCCACAGGCCGCCCACTGGCCCTGCCCCAGATCGAAGGCTGAAAAGCAGCCATGTCTGAGTCCACTGCCTCTCGAAGGAGTATTGGACCAACACTTGTAGAAAACGGGGTCCCTGCGGGCAACTCATTGGAGGGACACAAATAAATCTTTGCCGACTTTCTGCTGAAGCTTACCAGCGTTCACACCTAAGCCTCTTACAAGGTCAGCTGTTTAGCTAAACATGAGCTCATGATCTAAATTTACACAATATTGAAGAAATCAGCTACAAAGGGAGACAATCAGCAAAAACAATCAATACCAGAATGAGATTCCCTAGGCCATCCATCTGATGTTGGAATAATCAGGTGCAAGGCAGAAAATATACATAAAACTGGAACTGAAACAAGGAACAAGGAGGTTTTCAAAGGCTGGTAGGATCTCTAAAACATTTTTAAAGTACATGTCGTTGATAAAGCTAAATACTCAAAGGTTGTTTAATACCACAGATTAAGCATTGAGAAGAGTGAAATTATGCTGTTTTGAAAACTATGGCAGGTGAGATTTTCTGCCTAATTATATAAGAAGATTTCTCTAAAAAATAGACATTATTTCAAAGACTTATTGGCTGTGAAATAGGTTAAGTGTATTTCAAATGGCTTGTCTGCAAAGAAAGGTGAGATGTAGGGAATCACAGAAAGTCGAGGGGAAAATGTCAATATATACATTGCTATATGGTGAACTAAGCCTTAGGCCAGCCACAATGTAGAGGACCTGACCCTTAGAAATTTAAAAGTGAGCTGGAACCTTTAAAAGTTCAAATCTTTATAAGTAAAAAGATTGATGAAAATGAATAACCAAGTGTTTTAATTGACATCAGAAGATCAAAACAATAAACCCTGAGAACATAGAAAAAAGATAAATAAAGATATGAGCAGAACTTAATACCACAGAAAACGTATAAAATTCAGGTGAGGTAGTAAGTCCAAAGAATATTCTTTGAAAAGATTTAAAAGACACACTTTGATTAAGGAAAACACAAACATAATTAAAGAACATATAGAAAGAATCAGGACAATGTTATAGCAGAGAATATATGAAATGCCAGTAAATTGGAACATTTCTGTAAAGTGGACCATTTCCTAGCTCCTACAGTTTACCAAAACTGACACAAGAGGAAATCATTTAAGGTCATCATGTCTGCCCTTGGCATTCTCGGAACGCCCTGGCCTCAGAATGCAGCATCTGTAGTCCATGGTAACCTGCGGAGAGTGGGCGGAGCTGAGGGAGGCTGGAAGACTGCCCTCACTGAGGGAGTGGGTGTGGCCATCTCTGCTGTGACTAAACAAATGGCAGGGGAGCAGGAGGCCCAGGGCAGGGCCCTCAGAGCCCGGCAGGCCCAGTGGAGTGTCACAAGCATTTAGGCCCAGGCCATAGGGCGCCTTCTTTGTCTGCACAGCTACTCAAACTCTCACTTTTCCACTCAGGCCACCCACTTAGTTGAAGTGTGTGTGGAACCTGTCCACGCAGTATACCTCGCTGCACAGCTAACCATAGGTCTGGGCATCGTAGCTTCCTGCCAGGTGACCGAAGTTCGCAGGAGAGATGATTCCCAGGTTCACACGCAGAGAGGCTCCTGCCCGGGCCACAGGCCGCCCACTGCCCCTGCCCAAGATCGGGGGCCGAAAGCAGCCCTGTCTAAGTCCCCTACCCCTAGAGGGAGTATTGGACCAACACTTCTAGAAAACGGGGTCCTTGTGGGCAACTCATTGGAGGGACACAAATAAATCTTTGCCGACTTTTTGCTGAAACTTACGAGCGTTCACACCTAAGCCTCTTACAAGGTCAGCTGTTTAGCTAAACATGAGCTCATGATCTAAATTTACACAATAATGAAGAAATCAGCTACAAAGGGAGACAATCAGCAAAAACAATCAATACCAGAATTAGATTCCCTAGGCCATCCTTGAGATGTTGGAATAATCAGGTGCTAGGCAGAAAATATACATAAACCTGGAAAAGAAACAAGGAACAAGCATGTTTTCAAAGACTGGTAGGATCTCTAAAACATTTTTAAAGTACATGTCATTGATAAAGCTAAATACTCAAAGGTTGTTTAATACAACAAATTAAGCAGTGAGAAGAGTGAAATTATGCTGTTTAGAAAACTATGGAAGGTGAGATTTTCTGCCTAAATATAAGATTATTTCTCTAAAAATACACATTATTTCAAAGATTATTGGCTGTGAAATAAGTTAAGGGTATTTCAAATGGCTTGTCTGCAAAGAAAGGTGAGATGTAGGGAATCACAGAAAGCCGAGGGGATAATAGGTCAATATATACATTGCTATATGGTGAACTAAGCCTTAGGCCGGCAACAGTGTAGAGGAATGGACTCTTAGAAACGTACAAGTAAGCTGGAATCTTTAAAAGTTCAAATCTTTATAAGGAAAAAGATTTATTAAAATGAATAACCAAGTGTTTTACTTGACATCAGAAAATCAAAACAATAAACCCTGAGAACATAGAAAAAAGATAAATAAAGATATGAGCAGAACTTAATACAACAGAAAACGTATAAAATACAGGTGATTTAGTAAGTCCAAAGAATATTCTTTGAAAAGATTTAAAAGACACACTTTGATTAAGGAAAACAAAAACATAAGTAAAGAATATACAGAAAGAATCAGGACAATGTTATAGCAGAGAATATATGAAATGCCAGTTAATTTGAACATTTCTGTAAAGCAGACCATTTCCTAGCTCCTAAACTTTACCAAAACTGACACAAGAGGAAATCATTTAAGGTCATCATGTCTGCCCTTGGCATTCTCGGAATGCCCTGGCCTCAGAATGCAGCATCTGTAGTCCATGGTAACCTGCGGAGAGGGGGCGTGGCTGAGGGAGCTTGGAAAACTGCCCTCACTGAGGGAGTGGGTGTGGCCATCTCTGCTGTGACTGAACAAAGGGCAGGGGAGCAGGGGGCCCAGGGCAGGGCCCTCAGAGCCCGGCAGACCCAGTGGGGTGTCACAAGCATTTAGGCCCAGGCCAAAGGGCGCCTTCTTTGTCTGCACAGCTGCCCAAACTCTCACCTTTCCACTCAGGCCGCCCTCTTATTTGAAGTGTGTTTGGAACCTGTCCGCGCAGTACTCCTCGCTGCACAGCTCACCATAGGTCAGGGCATGGTAGCTTCCTGCCAGGTGACCGAAGTTCACAGGCAAATGGGTCCCTGGGACACATGCGGAGAGGCTCTTGCCCGGGCCACAGGCCGCCCACTGGCCCTGCCCCAGATCGAAGGCTGAAAAGCAGCCATGTCTGAGTCCACTGCCTCTCGAAGGAGTATTGGACCAACACTTGTAGAAAACGGGGTCCCTGCGGGCAACTCATTGGAGGGACACAAATAAATCTTTGCCGACTTTCTGCTGAAGCTTACCAGCGTTCACACCTAAGCCTCTTACAAGGTCAGCTGTTTAGCTAAACATGAGCTCATGATCTAAATTTACACAATATTGAAGAAATCAGCTACAAAGGGAGACAATCAGCAAAAACAATCAATACCAGAATGAGATTCCCTAGGCCATCCATCTGATGTTGGAATAATCAGGTGCAAGGCAGAAAATATACATAAAACTGGAACTGAAACAAGGAACAAGGAGGTTTTCAAAGGCTGGTAGGATCTCTAAAACATTTTTAAAGTACATGTCGTTGATAAAGCTAAATACTCAAAGGTTGTTTAATACCACAGATTAAGCATTGAGAAGAGTGAAATTATGCTGTTTTGAAAACTATGGCAGGTGAGATTTTCTGCCTAATTATATAAGAAGATTTCTCTAAAAAATAGACATTATTTCAAAGACTTATTGGCTGTGAAATAGGTTAAGTGTATTTCAAATGGCTTGTCTGCAAAGAAAGGTGAGATGTAGGGAATCACAGAAAGTCGAGGGGAAAATGTCAATATATACATTGCTATATGGTGAACTAAGCCTTAGGCCAGCCACAATGTAGAGGACCTGACCCTTAGAAATTTAAAAGTGAGCTGGAACCTTTAAAAGTTCAAATCTTTATAAGTAAAAAGATTGATGAAAATGAATAACCAAGTGTTTTAATTGACATCAGAAGATCAAAACAATAAACCCTGAGAACATAGAAAAAAGATAAATAAAGATATGAGCAGAACTTAATACCACAGAAAACGTATAAAATTCAGGTGAGGTAGTAAGTCCAAAGAATATTCTTTGAAAAGATTTAAAAGACACACTTTGATTAAGGAAAACACAAACATAATTAAAGAACATATAGAAAGAATCAGGACAATGTTATAGCAGAGAATATATGAAATGCCAGTAAATTGGAACATTTCTGTAAAGTGGACCATTTCCTAGCTCCTACAGTTTACCAAAACTGACACAAGAGGAAATCATTTAAGGTCATCATGTCTGCCCTTGGCATTCTCGGAACGCCCTGGCCTCAGAATGCAGCATCTGTAGTCCATGGTAACCTGCGGAGAGTGGGCGGAGCTGAGGGAGGCTGGAAGACTGCCCTCACTGAGGGAGTGGGTGTGGCCATCTCTGCTGTGACTAAACAAATGGCAGGGGAGCAGGAGGCCCAGGGCAGGGCCCTCAGAGCCCGGCAGGCCCAGTGGAGTGTCACAAGCATTTAGGCCCAGGCCATAGGGCGCCTTCTTTGTCTGCACAGCTACTCAAACTCTCACTTTTCCACTCAGGCCACCCACTTAGTTGAAGTGTGTGTGGAACCTGTCCACGCAGTATACCTCGCTGCACAGCTAACCATAGGTCTGGGCATCGTAGCTTCCTGCCAGGTGACCGAAGTTCGCAGGAGAGATGATTCCCAGGTTCACACGCAGAGAGGCTCCTGCCCGGGCCACAGGCCGCCCACTGCCCCTGCCCAAGATCGGGGGCCGAAAGCAGCCCTGTCTAAGTCCCCTACCCCTAGAGGGAGTATTGGACCAACACTTCTAGAAAACGGGGTCCTTGTGGGCAACTCATTGGAGGGACACAAATAAATCTTTGCCGACTTTTTGCTGAAACTTACGAGCGTTCACACCTAAGCCTCTTACAAGGTCAGCTGTTTAGCTAAACATGAGCTCATGATCTAAATTTACACAATAATGAAGAAATCAGCTACAAAGGGAGACAATCAGCAAAAACAATCAATACCAGAATTAGATTCCCTAGGCCATCCTTGAGATGTTGGAATAATCAGGTGCTAGGCAGAAAATATACATAAACCTGGAAAAGAAACAAGGAACAAGCATGTTTTCAAAGACTGGTAGGATCTCTAAAACATTTTTAAAGTACATGTCATTGATAAAGCTAAATACTCAAAGGTTGTTTAATACAACAAATTAAGCAGTGAGAAGAGTGAAATTATGCTGTTTAGAAAACTATGGAAGGTGAGATTTTCTGCCTAAATATAAGATTATTTCTCTAAAAATACACATTATTTCAAAGATTATTGGCTGTGAAATAAGTTAAGGGTATTTCAAATGGCTTGTCTGCAAAGAAAGGTGAGATGTAGGGAATCACAGAAAGCCGAGGGGATAATAGGTCAATATATACATTGCTATATGGTGAACTAAGCCTTAGGCCGGCAACAGTGTAGAGGAATGGACTCTTAGAAACGTACAAGTAAGCTGGAATCTTTAAAAGTTCAAATCTTTATAAGGAAAAAGATTTATTAAAATGAATAACCAAGTGTTTTACTTGACATCAGAAAATCAAAACAATAAACCCTGAGAACATAGAAAAAAGATAAATAAAGATATGAGCAGAACTTAATACAACAGAAAACGTATAAAATACAGGTGATTTAGTAAGTCCAAAGAATATTCTTTGAAAAGATTTAAAAGACACACTTTGATTAAGGAAAACAAAAACATAAGTAAAGAATATACAGAAAGAATCAGGACAATGTTATAGCAGAGAATATATGAAATGCCAGTTAATTTGAACATTTCTGTAAAGCAGACCATTTCCTAGCTCCTAAACTTTACCAAAACTGACACAAGAGGAAATCATTTAAGGTCATCATGTCTGCCCTTGGCATTCTCGGAATGCCCTGGCCTCAGAATGCAGCATCTGTAGTCCATGGTAACCTGCGGAGAGGGGGCGTGGCTGAGGGAGCTTGGAAAACTGCCCTCACTGAGGGAGTGGGTGTGGCCATCTCTGCTGTGACTGAACAAAGGGCAGGGGAGCAGGGGGCCCAGGGCAGGGCCCTCAGAGCCCGGCAGACCCAGTGGGGTGTCACAAGCATTTAGGCCCAGGCCAAAGGGCGCCTTCTTTGTCTGCACAGCTGCCCAAACTCTCACCTTTCCACTCAGGCCGCCCTCTTATTTGAAGTGTGTTTGGAACCTGTCCGCGCAGTACTCCTCGCTGCACAGCTCACCATAGGTCAGGGCATGGTAGCTTCCTGCCAGGTGACCGAAGTTCACAGGCAAATGGGTCCCTGGGACACATGCGGAGAGGCTCTTGCCCGGGCCACAGGCCGCCCACTGGCCCTGCCCCAGATCGAAGGCTGAAAAGCAGCCATGTCTGAGTCCACTGCCTCTCGAAGGAGTATTGGACCAACACTTGTAAAAAACGGGGTCCCTGCGGGCAACTCATTGGAGGGACACAAATAAATCTTTGCCGACTTTCTGCTGAAGCTTACCAGCGTTCACACCTAAGCCTCTTACAAGGTCAGCTGTTTAGCTAAACATGAGCTCATGATCTAAATTTACACAATATTGAAGAAATCAGCTACAAAGGGAGACAATCAGCAAAAACAATCAATACCAGAATGAGATTCCCTAGGCCATCCATCTGATGTTGGAATAATCAGGTGCAAGGCAGAAAATATACATAAAACTGGAACTGAAACAAGGAACAAGGAGGTTTTCAAAGGCTGGTAGGATCTCTAAAACATTTTTAAAGTACATGTCGTTGATAAAGCTAAATACTCAAACGTTGTTTAATACCACAGATTAAGCATTGAGAAGAGTGAAATTATGCTGTTTTGAAAACTATGGCAGGTGAGATTTTCTGCCTAATTATATAAGAAGATTTCTCTAAAAAATAGACATTATTTCAAAGACTTATTGGCTGTGAAATAGGTTAAGTGTATTTCAAATGGCTTGTCTGCAAAGAAAGGTGAGATGTAGGGAATCACAGAAAGTCGAGGGGAAAATGTCAATATATACATTGCTATATGGTGAACTAAGCCTTAGGCCAGCCACAATGTAGAGGACCTGACCCTTAGAAATTTAAAAGTGAGCTGGAACCTTTAAAAGTTCAAATCTTTATAAGTAAAAAGATTGATGAAAATGAATAACCAAGTGTTTTAATTGACATCAGAAGATCAAAACAATAAACCCTGAGAACATAGAAAAAAGATAAATAAAGATATGAGCAGAACTTAATACCACAGAAAACGTATAAAATTCAGGTGAGGTAGTAAGTCCAAAGAATATTCTTTGAAAAGATTTAAAAGACACACTTTGATTAAGGAAAACACAAACATAATTAAAGAACATATAGAAAGAATCAGGACAATGTTATAGCAGAGAATATATGAAATGCCAGTAAATTGGAACATTTCTGTAAAGTGGACCATTTCCTAGCTCCTACAGTTTACCAAAACTGACACAAGAGGAAATCATTTAAGGTCATCATGTCTGCCCTTGGCATTCTCGGAACGCCCTGGCCTCAGAATGCAGCATCTGTAGTCCATGGTAACCTGCGGAGAGTGGGCGGAGCTGAGGGAGGCTGGAAGACTGCCCTCACTGAGGGAGTGGGTGTGGCCATCTCTGCTGTGACTAAACAAATGGCAGGGGAGCAGGAGGCCCAGGGCAGGGCCCTCAGAGCCCGGCAGGCCCAGTGGAGTGTCACAAGCATTTAGGCCCAGGCCATAGGGCGCCTTCTTTGTCTGCACAGCTACTCAAACTCTCACTTTTCCACTCAGGCCACCCACTTAGTTGAAGTGTGTGTGGAACCTGTCCACGCAGTATACCTCGCTGCACAGCTAACCATAGGTCTGGGCATCGTAGCTTCCTGCCAGGTGACCGAAGTTCGCAGGAGAGATGATTCCCAGGTTCACACGCAGAGAGGCTCCTGCCCGGGCCACAGGCCGCCCACTGCCCCTGCCCAAGATCGGGGGCCGAAAGCAGCCCTGTCTAAGTCCCCTACCCCTAGAGGGAGTATTGGACCAACACTTCTAGAAAACGGGGTCCTTGTGGGCAACTCATTGGAGGGACACAAATAAATCTTTGCCGACTTTTTGCTGAAACTTACGAGCGTTCACACCTAAGCCTCTTACAAGGTCAGCTGTTTAGCTAAACATGAGCTCATGATCTAAATTTACACAATAATGAAGAAATCAGCTACAAAGGGAGACAATCAGCAAAAACAATCAATACCAGAATTAGATTCCCTAGGCCATCCTTGAGATGTTGGAATAATCAGGTGCTAGGCAGAAAATATACATAAACCTGGAAAAGAAACAAGGAACAAGCATGTTTTCAAAGACTGGTAGGATCTCTAAAACATTTTTAAAGTACATGTCATTGATAAAGCTAAATACTCAAAGGTTGTTTAATACAACAAATTAAGCAGTGAGAAGAGTGAAATTATGCTGTTTAGAAAACTATGGAAGGTGAGATTTTCTGCCTAAATATAAGATTATTTCTCTAAAAATACACATTATTTCAAAGATTATTGGCTGTGAAATAAGTTAAGGGTATTTCAAATGGCTTGTCTGCAAAGAAAGGTGAGATGTAGGGAATCACAGAAAGCCGAGGGGATAATAGGTCAATATATACATTGCTATATGGTGAACTAAGCCTTAAGCCGGCAACAGTGTAGAGGAATGGACCCTTAGAAACGTACAAGTAAGCTGGAATCTTTAAAAGTTCAAATCTTTATAAGTAAAAAGATTTATTAAAATGAATAACCAAGTGTTTTACTTGACATCAGAAAATCAAAACAATAAACCCTGAGAACATAGAAAAAAGATAAATAAAGATATGAGCAGAACTTAATACAACAGAAAACGTATAAAATTCAGGTGATTTAGTAAGTCCAAAGAATATTCTTTGAAAAGATTTAAAAGACACACTTTGATTAAGGTAAACAAAAACATAAGTAAAGAATATACAGAAAGAATCAGGACAATGTTATAGCAGAGAATATACGAAATTCCAGTAAATTTGAACATTTCTGTAAAGCGGACCATTTCCTAGCTCCTAAACTTTACCAAAACTGACACAAGAGGAAATCATTTAACGTCATCATGTCTGCCCTTGGCATTCTTGGAACGCCCTGGCCTCAGAATGCAGCATCTGTAGTCCATGGTAACCTGCGGAGAGGGGGCGTGGCTTAGGGAGTTTGGAAGACTGCCCTCACTGAGGGAGTGGGTGTGGCCATCTCTGCTGTGACTGAACAAAGGGCAGGGGAACAGGGGGCCCAGGGCAGGGCCCTCAGAGCCCGGCAGACCCAGTGGGGTGTCACAAGCATTTAGGCCCAGGCCAAAGGGCGCCTTCTTTGTCTGCACAGCTGCCCAAACTCTCACCTTTCCACTCAGGCCGCCCTCTTATTTGAAGTGTGTTTGGAACCTGTCCGCGCAGTACTCCTCGCTGCACAGCTCACCATAGGTCAGGGCATGGTAGCTTCCTGCCAGGTGACCGAAGTTCGCAGGCAAATGGGTCCCTGGAACACATGCGGAGAGGCTCTTGCCCGGGCCACAGGCCGCCCACTGGCCCTGCCCCAAATCGAAGGCTGAAAAGCAGCCATGTCTGAGTCCACTGCCTCTCGAAGGAGTATTGGACCAACACTTGTAGAAAACGGGGTCCCTGCGGGCAACTCATTGGAGGGACACAAATAAATCTTTGCCGACTTTCTGCTGAAGCTTACCAGCGTTCACACCTAAGCCTCTTACAAGGTCAGCTGTTTAGCTAAACATGAGCTCATGATCTAAATTTACACAATATTGAAGAAATCAGCTACAAAGGGAGACAATCAGCAAAAACAATCAATACCAGAATGAGATTCCCTAGGCCATCCATCTGATGTTGGAATAATCAGGTGCAAGGCAGAAAATATACATAAAACTGGAACTGAAACAAGGAACAAGGAGGTTTTCAAAGGCTGGTAGGATCTCTAAAACATTTTTAAAGTACATGTCGTTGATAAACCTAAATACTCAAAGGTTGTTTAATACCACAGATTAAGCATTGAGAAGAGTGAAATTATGCTGTTTTGAAAACTATGGCAGGTGAGATTTTCTGCCTAATTATATAAGAAGATTTCTCTAAAGAATAGACATTATTTCAAAGACTTATTGGCTGTGAAATAGGTTAAGTGTATTTCAAATGGCTTGTCTGCAAAGAAAGGTGAGATGTAGGGGATCACAGAAAGTCGAGGGAAAAATGTCAATATATCCATTGCTATATGGTGAACTAAGCCTTAGGCCAGCCACAATGTAGAGGACCTGACACTTAGAAATTTATAAGTGAGCTGGAATCTTTAAAAGTTCAAATCTTTATAAGTAAAAAGATTGATGAAAATGAATAACCAAGTGTTTTAATTGACATCAGAAGATCAAAACAATAAACCCTGAGAACATAGAAAAAAGATAAATAAAGATATGAGCAGAACTTAATACCACAGAAAACGTATAAAATTCAGGTGAGGTAGTAAGTCCAAAGAATATTCTTTGAAAAGATTTAAAAGACACACTTTGATTAAGGAAAACACAAACATAATTAAAGAATATATAGAAAGAATCAGGACAATGTTATAGCAGAGAATATATGAAATGCCAGTAAATTGGAACATTTCTGTAAAGTGGACCATTTCCTAGCTCCTACAGTTTACCAAAACTGACACAAGAGGAAATCATTTAAGGTCATCATGTCTGCCCTTGGCATTCTCGGAACGCCCTGGCCTCAGAATGCAGCATCTGTAGTCCATGGTGACCTGCGGAGAGTGGGCGGGGCTGAGGGAGCCTGGAACACTGCCCTCACTGAGGGAGTCGGTGTGGCCATCTCTGCTGTGACTGAACAAAGCGCAGGGGAGCAGGGGGCCCAGGGCAGGGCCCTCAGAGCCCGGCAGGCCCAGTGCAGTGTCACAAGCATTTAGGCCCAGGCCATAGGGCGCCTTCTTTGTCTGCACAGCTACCCAAACTCTCACTTTTCCACTCAGGCCACCCACTTAGTTGAAGTGTGTGTGGAACCTGTCCGCACTTTATACCTCGCTGCACAGCTAAGCATAGGTCTGGGCATCGTAGCTTCCTGCAAGGTGACCGAAGTTCGCAGGAGAGATGATTCCCAGGTTCACACGCAGAGAGGCTCCTGCCCGGGCCACAGGCCGCCCACTGCCCCTGCCCAAGATCGGGGGCCGAAAGCAGCCCTGTCTAAGTCCCCTACCCCTAGAAGGAGTATTGGACCAACACTTCTAGAAAACGGGGTCCTTGTGGGCAACTCATTGGAGGGACACAAATAAATCTTTGCCGACTTTTTGCTGAAACTTACGAGCGTTCACACCTAAGCCTCTTACAAGGTCAGCTGTTTAGCTAAACATGAGCTCATGATATAAATTTACACAATAATGAAGAAATCAGCTACAAAGGGAGACAATCAGCAAAAACAATCAATACCAGAATTAGGTTCCCTAGGCCATCCTTGAGATGTTGGAATAATCAGGTGCTAGGCAGAAAATATACATAAACCTGGAAATGAAACAAGGAACAAGCATGTTTTCAAAGACTGGTAGGATCTCTAAAACATTTTTAAAGTACATGTCATTGATAAAGCTAAATACTCAAAGGTTGTTTAATACAACAAATTAAGCAGTGAGAAGAGTGAAATTATGCTGTTTAGAAAACTATGGAAGGTGAGATTTTCTGCCTAATTATATAAGATGATTTCTCTAAAAAATACACATTATTTCAAAGAATTATTGGCTGTGAAATAAGTTAAGGGTATTGCAAATGGCTTGTCTGCAAAGAAAGGTGAGATGTAGGGAATCACAGAAAGCCGAGGGGATAATATGTCAATATATACATTGCTATATGTTGAACTAAGCCTTAGGCCGGAAACAGTGTAGAGGAATGGACCCTTAGAAACGTACAAGTAAGCTGGAATCTTTAAAAGTTCAAATCTTTATAAGTAAAAAGATTTATTAAAATGAATAACCAAGTGTTTTACTTGACATCAGAAAATCAAAACAATAAACCCTGAGAACATAGAAAAAAGATAAATAAAGATATGAGCAGAACTTAATACAACAGAAAACGTATAAAATTCAGGTGATTTAGTAAGTGCAAAGAATATTCTTTGAAAAGATTTAAAAGACACACTTTGATTAAGGAAAACAAAAACATAAGTATAGAATATACAGAAAGAATCAGGACAATGTTATAGCAGAGAATATATGAAATGCCAGTAAATTTGAACATTTCTGTAAAGCGGACCATTTCCTAGATCCTAAAGTTTACCAAAACTGACAAAAGAGGAAATCATTTAAGGTCATCATATCTGCTCTTGGCATTCTCGGAACGCCCTGGACTCAGAATGCAGCATCTGTAGTCCATGGTAACCTGCGGAGAGGGGGCGTGGCTGAGGGAGGTTGGAAGACTGCCCTCACTGAGGGAGTGGGTGTGGCCATCTCTGCTGTGACTGAACAAAGGGCAGGGGAGCAGGGGGCCCAGGGCAGGGCCCTCAGAGCCCGGCAGACACAGTGGGGTGTCACAAGCATTTAGGCCCAGGCCAAAGGGCGCCTTCTTTGTCTGCACAGCTGCCCAAACACTCACCTTTCCACTCAGGCCGCCCTCTTATTTGAAGTGTGTTTGGAACCTGTCCGCGCAGTACTCCTCGCTGCACAGCTCACCATAGGTCAGGGCATCGTAGCTTCCTGCCAGGTGACCGAAGTTCGCAGGCAAATGGGTCCCTGGGACACATGCGGAGAGGCTCTTGCCCGGGCCACAGGCCGCCCACTGGCCCTGCCCCAGATCGAAGGCTGAAAAGCAGCCATGTCTGAGTCCACTGCCTCTCGAAGGAGTATTGGACCAACACTTGTAGAAAACGGGGTCCTTGCGGGCAACTCATTGGAGGGACACAAATAAATCTTTGCCGACTTTCTGCTGAAGCTTACCAGCGTTCACACCTAAGCCTCTTACAAGGTCAGCTGTTTAGCTAAACATGAGCTCATGATCTAAATTTACACAATATTGAAGAAATCAGCTACAAAGGGAGACAATCAGCAAAAACAATCAATACCAGAATGAGATTCCCTAGGCCATCCATCTGATGTTGGAATAATCAGGTGCAAGGCAGAAAATATACATAAAACTGGAACTGAAACAAGGAACAAGGAGGTTTTCAAAGGCTGGTAGGATCTCTAAAACATTTTTAAAGTACGTGTCGTTGATAAACCTAAATACTCAAAGGTTGTTTAATACCACAGATTAAGCATTGAGAAGAGTGAAATTATGCTGTTTTGAAAACTATGGCAGGTGAGATTTTCTGCCTAATTATATAAGAAGATTTCTCTAAAAAATAGACATTATTTCAAAGACTTATTGGCTGTGAAATAGGTTAAGTGTATTTCAAATGGCTTGTCTGCAAAGAAAGGTGAGATGTAGGGAATCACAGAAAGTCGAGGGGAAAATGTCAATATATACATTGCTATATGGTGAACTAAGCCTTAGGCCAGCCACAATGTAGAGGACCTGACCCTTAGAAATTTAAAAGTGAGCTGGAACCTTTAAAAGTTCAAATCTTTATAAGTAAAAAGATTGATGAAAATGAATAACCAAGTGTTTTAATTGACATCAGAAGATCAAAACAATAAACCCTGAGAACATAGAAAAAAGATAAATAAAGATATGAGCAGAACTTAATACCACAGAAAACGTATAAAATTCAGGTGAGGTAGTAAGTCCAAAGAATATTCTTTGAAAAGATTTAAAAGACACACTTTGATTAAGGAAAACACAAACATAATTAAAGAACATATAGAAAGAATCAGGACAATGTTATAGCAGAGAATATATGAAATGCCAGTAAATTGGAACATTTCTGTAAAGTGGACCATTTCCTAGCTCCTACAGTTTACCAAAACTGACACAAGAGGAAATCATTTAAGGTCATCATGTCTGCCCTTGGCATTCTCGGAACGCCCTGGCCTCAGAATGCAGCATCTGTAGTCCATGGTAACCTGCGGAGAGTGGGCGGGGCTGAGGGAGGCTGGAACACTGCCCTCACTGAGGGAGTCGGTGTGGCCATCTCTGCTGTGACTGAACAAAGGGCAGGGGAGCAGGGGGCCCAGGGCAGGGCCCTCAGAGCCCGGCAGGCCCAGTGCAGTGTCACAAGCATTTAGGCCCAGGCCATAGGGCGCCTTCTTTGTCTGCACAGCTACCCAAACTCTCACTTTTCCACTCAGGCCACCCACTTAGTTGAAGTGTGTGTGGAACCTGTCCGCGCAGTATACCTCGCTGCACAGCTAACCATAGGTCTGGGCATCGTAGCTTCCTGCCAGGTGACCGAAGTTCGCAGGAGAGATGATTCCCAGGTTCACACGCAGAGAGGCTCCTGCCCGGGCCACAGGACGCCCACTGCCCCTGCCCAAGATCGGGGGCCGAAAGCAGACCTGTCTAAGTCCCCTACTCCTAGAAGGAGCATTGGACCAACACTTCTAGAAAACGGGGTCCTTGTGGGCAACTCATTGGAGGGACACAAATAAATCTTTGCCGACTTTTTGCTGAAACTTACGAGCGTTCACACCTAAGCCTCTTACAAGGTCAGCTGTTTAGCTAAACATGAGCTCATGATCTAAATTTACACAATAATGAAGAAATCAGCTACAAAGGGAGACAATCAGCAAAAACAATCAATACCAGAATTAGATTCCCTAGGCCATCCTTGAGATGTTGGAATAATCAGGTGCTAGGCAGAAAATATACATAAACCTGGAAATGAAACAAGGAACAAGCATGTTTTCAAAGACTGGTAGGATCTCTAAAACATTTTTAAAGTACATGTCATTGATAAAGCTAAATACTCAAAGGTTGTTTAATACAACAAATTAAGCAGTGAGAAGAGTGAAATTATGCTGTTTAGAAAACTATGGAAGGTGAGATTTTCTGCCTAAATATAAGATTATTTCTCTAAAAATACACATTATTTCAAAGATTATTGGCTGTGAAATAAGTTAAGGGTATTTCAAATGGCTTGTCTGCAAAGAAAGGTGAGATGTAGGGAATCACAGAAAGCCGAGGGGATAATAGGTCAATATATACATTGCTATATGGTGAACTAAGCCTTAGGCCGGCAACAGTGTAGAGGAATGGACTCTTAGAAACGTACAAGTAAGCTGGAATCTTTAAAAGTTCAAATCTTTATAAGGAAAAAGATTTATTAAAATGAATAACCAAGTGTTTTACTTGACATCAGAAAATCAAAACAATAAACCCTGAGAACATAGAAAAAAGATAAATAAAGATATGAGCAGAACTTAATACAACAGAAAACGTATAAAATACAGGTGATTTAGTAAGTCCAAAGAATATTCTTTGAAAAGATTTAAAAGACACACTTTGATTAAGGAAAACAAAAACATAAGTAAAGAATATACAGAAAGAATCAGGACAATGTTATAGCAGAGAATATATGAAATGCCAGTTAATTTGAACATTTCTGTAAAGCAGACCATTTCCTAGCTCCTAAACTTTACCAAAACTGACACAAGAGGAAATCATTTAAGGTCATCATGTCTGCCCTTGGCATTCTCGGAATGCCCTGGCCTCAGAATGCAGCATCTGTAGTCCATGGTAACCTGCGGAGAGGGGGCGTGGCTGAGGGAGCTTGGAAGACTGCCCTCACTGAGGGAGTGGGTGTGGCCATCTCTGCTGTGACTGAACAAAGGGCAGGGGAGCAGGGGGCCCAGGGCAGGGCCCTCAGAGCCCGGCAGACCCAGTGGGGTGTCACAAGCATTTAGGCCCAGGCCAAAGGGCGCCTTCTTTGTCTGCACAGCTGCCCAAACTCTCACCTTTCCACTCAGGCCGCCCTCTTATTTGAAGTGTGTTTGGAACCTGTCCGCGCAGTACTCCTCGCTGCACAGCTCACCATAGGTCAGGGCATGGTAGCTTCCTGCCAGGTGACCGAAGTTCACAGGCAAATGGGTCCCTGGGACACATGCGGAGAGGCTCTTGCCCGGGCCACAGGCCGCCCACTGGCCCTGCCCCAGATCGAAGGCTGAAAAGCAGCCATGTCTGAGTCCACTGCCTCTCGAAGGAGTATTGGACCAACACTTGTAGAAAACGGGGTCCCTGCGGGCAACTCATTGGAGGGACACAAATAAATCTTTGCCGACTTTCTGCTGAAGCTTACCAGCGTTCACACCTAAGCCTCTTACAAGGTCAGCTGTTTAGCTAAACATGAGCTCATGATCTAAATTTACACAATATTGAAGAAATCAGCTACAAAGGGAGACAATCAGCAAAAACAATCAATACCAGAATGAGATTCCCTAGGCCATCCATCTGATGTTGGAATAATCAGGTGCAAGGCAGAAAATATACATAAAACTGGAACTGAAACAAGGAACAAGGAGGTTTTCAAAGGCTGGTAGGATCTCTAAAACATTTTTAAAGTACATGTCGTTGATAAAGCTAAATACTCAAAGGTTGTTTAATACCACAGATTAAGCATTGAGAAGAGTGAAATTATGCTGTTTTGAAAACTATGGCAGGTGAGATTTTCTGCCTAATTATATAAGAAGATTTCTCTAAAAAATAGACATTATTTCAAAGACTTATTGGCTGTGAAATAGGTTAAGTGTATTTCAAATGGCTTGTCTGCAAAGAAAGGTGAGATGTAGGGAATCACAGAAAGTCGAGGGGAAAATGTCAATATATACATTGCTATATGGTGAACTAAGCCTTAGGCCAGCCACAATGTAGAGGACCTGACCCTTAGAAATTTAAAAGTGAGCTGGAACCTTTAAAAGTTCAAATCTTTATAAGTAAAAAGATTGATGAAAATGAATAACCAAGTGTTTTAATTGACATCAGAAGATCAAAACAATAAACCCTGAGAACATAGAAAAAAGATAAATAAAGATATGAGCAGAACTTAATACCACAGAAAACGTATAAAATTCAGGTGAGGTAGTAAGTCCAAAGAATATTCTTTGAAAAGATTTAAAAGACACACTTTGATTAAGGAAAACACAAACATAATTAAAGAACATATAGAAAGAATCAGGACAATGTTATAGCAGAGAATATATGAAATGCCAGTAAATTGGAACATTTCTGTAAAGTGGACCATTTCCTAGCTCCTACAGTTTACCAAAACTGACACAAGAGGAAATCATTTAAGGTCATCATGTCTGCCCTTGGCATTCTCGGAACGCCCTGGCCTCAGAATGCAGCATCTGTAGTCCATGGTAACCTGCGGAGAGTGGGCGGAGCTGAGGGAGGCTGGAAGACTGCCCTCACTGAGGGAGTGGGTGTGGCCATCTCTGCTGTGACTAAACAAATGGCAGGGGAGCAGGAGGCCCAGGGCAGGGCCCTCAGAGCCCGGCAGGCCCAGTGGAGTGTCACAAGCATTTAGGCCCAGGACATAGGGCGCCTTCTTTGTCTGCACAGCTACCCAAACTCTCACTTTTCCACTCAGGCCACCCACTTAGTTGAAGTGTTTGTGGAACCTGTCTGCGCAGTATACCTCGCTGCACAGCTAACCATAGGTCTGGGCATCGTAGCTTCCTGCCAGGTGACCGAAGTTCGCAGGAGAGATGATTCCCAGGTTCACACGCAGAGAGGCTCCTGCCCGGGCCACAGGCCGCCCACTGCCCCTGCCCAAGATCGGGGGCCGAAAGCAGCCCTGTCTAAGTCCCCTACCCCTAGAGGGAGTATTGGACCAACACTTCTAGAAAACGGGGTCCTTGTGGGCAACTCATTGGAGGGACACAAATAAATCTTTGCCGACTTTTTGCTGAAACTTACGAGCGTTCACACCTAAGCCTCTTCCAAGGTCAGCTGTTTAGCTAAACATGAGCTCATGATCTAATTTTACACAATATTGAAGAAATCATCTACAAGGCGATACAATCAGCAAAAACAATCAATACCAGAATGAGATTCCCTAGGCCATCCTTGAGATGTTGGAATAATCAGGTGCAAGGCAGAACATATACATAAAACTGGAAATGAAACAAGGAACAAGGAGGTTTTCAAAGGCTGGTAGGATCTCTAAAACATTTTTAAAGTACATGTCGTTGATAAACCTAAATACTCAAAGGTTGTTTAATACCACAGATTAAGCATTGAGAAGAGTGAAATTATGCTGTTTTGAAAACTATGGCAGGTGAGATTTTCTGCCTAATTATATAAGAAGATTTCTCTAAAAAATAGACATTATTTCAAAGACTTATTGGCTGTGAAATAAGTTAAGTGTATTTCAAATGGCTTGTCTGCAAAGAAAGGTGAGATGTAAGGAATCACAGAAAGTCGAGGGGTAAATGTCAATATATATATTGCTATATGGTGAACTAAGCCTTAGGCCAGCCACAATGTAGAGGACCTGACCCTTAGAAACTTTAAAGTGAGCTGGAATCTTTAAAAGTTCAAATCTTTATAAGTAAAAAGATTGATGAAAATGAATAACCAAGTGTTTTAATTGACATCAGAAGATCAAAACAATAAACCCTGAGAACATAGAAAAAAGATAAATAAAGATATGAGCAGAACTTAATACCACAGAAAACGTATAAAATTCAGGTGAGGTAGTAAGTCCAAAGAATATTCTTTGAAAAGATTTAAAAGACACACTTTGATTAAGGAAAACACAAACATAATTAAAGAACATATAGAAAGAATCAGGACAATGTTATAGCAGAGAATATATGAAATGCCAGTAAATTGGAACATTTCTGTAAAGTTGACCATTTCCTAGCTCCTACAGTTTACCAAAACTGACACAAGAGGAAATCATTTAAGGTCATCATGTCTGCCCTTGGCATTCTCGGAACGCCCTGGCCTCAGAATGCAGCATCTGTAGTCCATGGTGACCTGCGGAGAGTGGGCGGGGCTGAGGGAGCCTGGAACACTGCCCTCACTGAGGGAGTCGGTGTGGCCATCTCTGCTGTGACTGAACAAAGCGCAGGGGAGCAGGGGGCCCAGGGCAGGGCCCTCAGAGCCCGGCAGGCCCAGTGCAGTGTCACAAGCATTTAGGCCCAGGCCATAGGGCGCCTTCTTTGTCTGCACAGCTACCCAAACTCTCACTTTTCCACTCAGGCCACCCACTTAGTTGAAGTGTGTGTGGAACCTGTCCGCACTTTATACCTCGCTGCACAGCTAAGCATAGGTCTGGGCATCGTAGCTTCCTGCAAGGTGACCGAAGTTCGCAGGAGAGATGATTCCCAGGTTCACACGCAGAGAGGCTCCTGCCCGGGCCACAGGCCGCCCACTGCCCCTGCCCAAGATCGGGGGCCGAAAGCAGCCCTGTCTAAGTCCCCTACCCCTAGAAGGAGTATTGGACCAACACTTCTAGAAAACGGGGTCCTTGTGGGCAACTCATTGGAGGGACACAAATAAATCTTTGCCGACTTTTTGCTGAAACTTACGAGCGTTCACACCTAAGCCTCTTACAAGGTCAGCTGTTTAGCTAAACATGAGCTCATGATCTAAATTTACACAATAATGAAGAAATCAGCTACAAAGGGAGACAATCAGCAAAAACAATCAATACCAGAATTAGATTCCCTAGGCCATCCTTGAGATGTTGGAATAATCAGGTGCTAGGCAGAAAATATACATAAACCTGGAAAAGAAACAAGGAACAAGCATGTTTTCAAAGACTGGTAGGATCTCTAAAACATTTTTAAAGTACATGTCATTGATAAAGCTAAATACTCAAAGGTTGTTTAATACAACAAATTAAGCAGTGAGAAGAGTGAAATTATGCTGTTTAGAAAACTATGGAAGGTGAGATTTTCTGCCTAAATATAAGATTATTTCTCTAAAAATACACATTATTTCAAAGATTATTGGCTGTGAAATAAGTTAAGGGTATTTCAAATGGCTTGTCTGCAAAGAAAGGTGAGATGTAGGGAATCACAGAAAGCCGAGGGGATAATAGGTCAATATATACATTGCTATATGGTGAACTAAGCCTTAAGCCGGCAACAGTGTAGAGGAATGGACCCTTAGAAACGTACAAGTAAGCTGGAATCTTTAAAAGTTCAAATCTTTATAAGTAAAAAGATTTATTAAAATGAATAACCAAGTGTTTTACTTGACATCAGAAAATCAAAACAATAAACCCTGAGAACATAGAAAAAAGATAAATAAAGATATGAGCAGAACTTAATACAACAGAAAACGTATAAAATTCAGGTGATTTAGTAAGTCCAAAGAATATTCTTTGAAAAGATTTAAAAGACACACTTTGATTAAGGTAAACAAAAACATAAGTAAAGAATATACAGAAAGAATCAGGACAATGTTATAGCAGAGAATATATGAAATGCCAGTAAATTTGAACATTTCTGTAAAGCGGACCATTTCCTAGCTCCTAAACTTTACCAAAACTGACACAAGAGGAAATCATTTAACGTCATCATGTCTGCCCTTGGCATTCTTGGAACGCCCTGGCCTCAGAATGCAGCATCTGTAGTCCATGGTAACCTGCGGAGAGGGGGCGTGGCTTAGGGAGTTTGGAAGACTGCCCTCACTGAGGGAGTGGGTGTGGCCATCTCTGCTGTGACTGAACAAAGGGCAGGGGAACAGGGGGCCCAGGGCAGGGCCCTCAGAGCCCGGCAGACCCAGTGGGGTGTCACAAGCATTTAGGCCCAGGCCAAAGGGCGCCTTCTTTGTCTGCACAGCTGCCCAAACTCTCACCTTTCCACTCAGGCCGCCCTCTTATTTGAAGTGTGTTTGGAACCTGTCCGCGCAGTACTCCTCGCTGCACAGCTCACCATAGGTCAGGGCATGGTAGCTTCCTGCCAGGTGACCGAAGTTCGCAGGCAAATGGGTCCCTGGGACACATGCGGAGAGGCTCTTGCCCGGGCCACAGGCCGCCCACTGGCCCTGCCCCAGATCGAAGGCTGAAAAGCAGCCATGTCTGAGTCCACTGCCTCTCGAGGAGTATTGGACCAACACTTGTAGAAAACGGGGTCCCTGCGGGCAACTCATTGGAGGGACACAAATAAATCTTTGCCGACTTTCTGCTGAAGCTTACCAGCGTTCACACCTAAGCCTCTTACAAGGTCAGCTGTTTAGCTAAACATGAGCTCATGATCTAAATTTACACAATATTGAAGAAATCAGCTACAAAGGGAGACAATCAGCAAAAACAATCAATACCAGAATGAGATTCCCTAGGCCATCCATCTGATGTTGGAATAATCAGGTGCAAGGCAGAAAATATACATAAAACTGGAACTGAAACAAGGAACAAGGAGGTTTTAAAAGGCTGGTAGGATCTCTAAAACATTTTTAAAGTACATGTCGTTGATAAACCTAAATACTCAAAGGTTGTTTAATACCACAGATTAAGCATTGAGAAGAGTGAAATTATGCTGTTTTGAAAACTATGGCAGGTGAGATTTTCTGCCTAATTATATAAGAAGATTTCTCTAAAGAATAGACATTATTTCAAAGACTTATTGGCTGTGAAATAAGTTAAGTGTATTTCAAATGTCTTGTCTGCAAAGAAAGGTGAGATGTAGGGAATCACAGAAAGTCGAGGGGAAAATGTCAATATATACATTGCTATATGGTGAACTAAGCCTTAGGCCAGCCACAATGTAGAGAACCTGACCCTTAGAAATTTAAAAGTGAGCTGGAATCTTTAAAAGTTCAAATATTTATAAGTAAAAAGATTGATGAAAATGAATAACCAAGTGTTTTAATTGACATCAGAAGATCAAAACAATAAACCCTGAGAACATAGAAAAAAGATAAATAAAGATATGAGCAGAACTTAATACCACAGAAAACGTATAAAATTCAGGTGAGGTAGTAAGTCCAAAGAATATTCTTTGAAAAGATTTAAAAGACACACTTTGATTAAGGAAAACACAAATATAATTAAAGAATATATAGAAAGAATCAGGACAATGTTATAGCAGAGAATATATGAAATGCCAGTAAATTGGAACATTTCTGTAAAGTGGACCATTTCCTAGCTCCTACAGTTTACCAAAACTGACACAAGAGGAAATCATTTAAGGTCATCATGTCTGCCCTTGGCATTCTCGGAACGCCCTGGCCTCAGAATGCAGCATCTGTAGTCCATGGTGACCTGCGGAGAGTGGGCGGGGCTGAGGGAGGCTGGAACACTGCCCTCACTGAGGGAGTCGGTGTGGCCATCTCTGCTGTGACTGAACAAAGGGCAGGGGAGCAGGGGGCCCAGGGCAGGGCCCTCAGAGCCCGGCAGGCCCAGTGGAGTGTCACAAGCATTTAGGCCCAGGCCATAGGGCGCCTTCTTTGTCTGCACAGCTACCCAAACTCTCACTTTTCCACTCAGGCCACCCACTTAGTTGAAGTGTGTGTGGAACCTGTCCGCGCTTTATACCTCGCTGCACAGCTAACCATAGGTCTGGGCATCGTAGCTTCCTGCCAGGTGACCGAAGTTCGCAGGAGAGATGATTCCCAGGTTCACACGCAGAGAGGCTCCTGCCCGGGCCACAGGCCGCCCACTGCCCCTGCCCAAGATCGGGGGCCGAAAGCAGCCCTGTCTAAGTCCCCTACCCCTAGAAGGAGTATTGGACCAACACTTCTAGAAAACGGGGTCCTTGTGGGCAACTCATTGGAGGGACACAAATAAATCTTTGCCGACTTTTTGCTGAAACTTACGAGCGTTCACACCTAAGCCTCTTACAAGGTCAGCTGTTTAGCTAAACATGAGCTCATGATCTAAATTTACACAATAATGAAGAAATCAGCTACAAAGGGAGACAATCAGCAAAAACAATCAATACCAGAATTAGGTTCCCTAGGCCATCCTTGAGATGTTGGAATAATCAGGTGCTAGGCAGAAAATATACATAAACCTGGAAATGAAACAAGGAACAAGCATGTTTTCAAAGACTGGTAGGATCTCTAAAACATTTTTAACTTACATGTCATTGATAAAGCTAAATACTCAAAGGTTGTTTAATACAACAAATTAAGCAGTGAGAAGAGTGAAATTATGCTGTTTAGAAAACTATGGAAGGTGAGATTTTCTGCCTAATTATATAAGATGATTTCTCTAAAAAATACACATTATTTCAAAGAATTATTGGCTGTGAAATAAGTTAAGGGTATTTCAAATGGCTTGTCTGCAAAGAAAGGTGAGATGTAGGGAATCACAGAAAGCCGAGGGGATAATATGTCAATATATACATTGCTATATGGTGAACTAAGCCTTAGGCCGGAAACAGTGTAGAGGAATGGACCCTTAGAAACGTACAAGTAAGCTGGAATCTTTAAAAGTTCAAATCTTTATAAGTAAAAAGATTTATTAAAATGAATAACCAAGTGTTTTACTTGACATCAGAAAATCAAAACAATAAACCCTGAGAACATAGAAAAAAGATAAATAAAGATATGAGCAGAACTTAATACAACAGAAAACGTATAAAATTCAGGTGATTTAGTAAGTGCAAAGAATATTCTTTGAAAAGATTTAAAAGACACACTTTGATTAAGGAAAACAAAAACATAAGTATAGAATATACAGAAAGAATCAGGACAATGTTATAGCAGAGAATATATGAAATGCCAAAAAATTTGAACATTTCTGTAAAGCGGACCATTTCCTAGCTCCTAAAGTTTACCAAAACTGACACAAGAGGAAATCATTTAAGGTCATCATATCTGCCCTTGGAATTCTCGGAACGCCCTGGCCTCAGAATGCAGCATCTGTAGTCCATGGTAACCTGCGGAGAGGGGGCGTGGCTGAGGGAGGTTGGAAGACTGCCCTCACTGAGGGAGTGGGTGTGGCCATCTCTGCTGTGACTGAACAAAGGGCAGGGGAGCAGGGGGCCCAGGGCAGGGCCCTCAGAGCCCGGCAGACCCAGTGGGGTGTCACAAGCATTTAGGCCCAGGCCAAAGGGCGCCTTCTTTTTCTGCACAGCTGCCCAAACTCTCACCTTTCCACTCAGGCCGCCCTCTTATTTGAAGTGTGTTTGGAACCTGTCCGCGCAATACTCCTCGCTGCACAGCTCACCATAGGTCAGGGCATCGTAGCTTCCTGCCAGGTGACCGAAGTTCGCAGGCAAATGGGTCCCTGGGACACATGCGGAGAGGCTCTTGCCCGGGCCACAGGCCGCCCACTGGCCCTGCCCCAGATCGAAGGCTGAAAAGCAGCCATGTCTGAGTCCACTGCCTCTCGAAGGAGTATTGGACCAACACTTGTAGAAAACGGGGTCCTTGCGGGCAACTCATTGGAGGGACACAAATAAATCTTTGCCGACTTTCTGCTGAAGCTTACCAGCGTTCACACCTAAGCCTCTTACAAGGTCAGCTGTTTAGCTAAACATGAGCTCATGATCTAAATTTACACAATATTGAAGAAATCAGCTATATGGGAGACAATCAGCAAAAACAATCAATACCAGAATGAGATTCCCTAGGCCATCCATCTGATGTTGGAATAATCAGGTGCAAGGCAGAAAATATACATAAAACTGGAACTGAAACAAGGAACAAGGAGGTTTTCAAAGGCTGGTAGGATCTCTAAAACATTTTTAAAGTACATGTCGTTGATAAACCTAAATACTCAAAGGTTGTTTAATACCACAGATTAAGCATTGAGAAGAGTGAAATTATGCTGTTTTGAAAACTATGGCAGGTGAGATTTTCTGCCTAATTATATAAGAAGATTTCTCTAAAAAATAGACATTATTTCAAAGACTTATTGGCTGTGAAATAAGTTAAGTGTATTTCAAATGTCTTGTCTGCAAACAAAGGTGAGATGTAGGGAATCACAGAAAGTCGAGGGGAAAATGTCAATATATACATTGCTATATGGTGAACTAAGCCTTAGGCCAGCCACAATGTAGAGAACCTGACCCTTAGAAATTTAAAAGTGAGCTGGAATCTTTAAAAGTTCAAATGTTTATAAGTAAAAAGATTGATGAAAATGAATAACCAAGTGTTTTAATTGACATCAGAAGATCAAAACAATAAACCCTGAGAACATAGAAAAAAGATAAATAAAGATATGAGCAGAACTTAATACCACAGAAAACGTATAAAATTCAGGTGAGGTAGTAAGTCCAAAGAATATTCTTTGAAAAGATTTAAAAGACACACTTTGATTAAGGAAAACACAAACATAATTAAAGAACATATAGAAAGAATCAGGACAATGTTATAGCAGAGAATATATGAAATGCCAGTAAATTGGAACATTTCTGTAAAGTGGACCATTTCCTAGCTCCTACAGTTTACCAAAACTGACACAAGAGGAAATCATTTAAGGTCATCATGTCTGCCCTTGGCATTCTCGGAACGCCCTGGCCTCAGAATGCAGCATCTGTAGTCCATGGTAACCTGCGGAGAGTGGGCGGGGCTGAGGGAGGCTGGAACACTGCCCTCACTGATGGAGTCGGTGTGGCCATCTCTGCTGTGACTGAACAAAGGGCAGGGGAGCAGGGGGCCCAGGGCAGGGCCCTCAGGGCCCGGCAGGCCCAGTGGAGTGTCACAAGCATTTAGGCCCAGGCAATAGGGCGCCTTCTTTGTCTGCACAGCTACCCAAACTCTCACTTTTCCACTCAGGCCACCCACTTAGTTGAAGTGTGGGTGGAATCTGTCCACGCAGTATACCTCGCTGCACAGCTAACCATAGGTCTGGGCATCGTAGCTTCCTGCCAGGTGACCGAAGTTCGCAGGAGAGATGATTCCCAGGTTCACACGCAGAGAGGCTCCTGCCCGGGCCACAGGCCGCCCACTGCCCCTGCCCAAGATCGGGGGCCGAAAGCAGCCCTGTCTAAGTCCCCTACCCCTAGAGGGAGTATTGGACCAACACTTCTAGAAAACGGGGTCCTTGTGGGCAACTCATTGGAGGGACACAAATAAATCTTTGCCGACTTTTTGCTGAAACTTACGAGCGTTCACACCTAAGCCTCTTACAAGGTCAGCTGTTTAGCTAAACATGAGCTCATGATCTAAATTTACACAATAATGAAGAAATCAGCTACAAAGGGAGACAATCAGCAAAAACAATCAATACCAGAATTAGATTCCCTAGGCCATCCTTGAGATGTTGGAATAATCAGGTGCTAGGCGAAAATATACATAAACCTGGAAAAGAAACAAGGAACAAGAATGTTTTCAAAGACTGGTAGGATCTCTAAAACATTTTTAAAGTACATGTCATTGATAAAGCTAAATACTCAAAGGTTGTTTAATACAACAAATTAAGCAGTGAGAAGAGTGAAATTATGCTGTTTAGAAAACTATGGAAGGTGAGATTTTCTGCTAATTATATAAGATGTTTTCTCTAAAAAATACACATTATTTCAAAGACTTATTGGCTGTGAAATAAGTTAAGGGTATTTCAAATGGCTTGTCTGCAAAGAATGGTGAGATGTAGTGAATCACAGAAAGCCGAGGGGATAATATGTCAATATATACTTTGCTATATGGTGAACTAAGCCTTAGGCCGGCAACAGTGTAGAGGAATGGACCCTTAGAAACGTACAAGTAAGCTGGAATCTTTAAAAGTTCAAATCTTTATAAGTAAAAAGATTTATTAAAATGAATAACCAAGTGTTTTACTTGACATAAGGAAATCAAAATAATAAACCCCGAGAACATAGAAAAAACATAAATAAAGGTATGAGCAGAACTTAATACAACAGAAGACGTATAAAATTCAGGTGATTTAGTAAGTCCAATGAATATTCTTTGAAAAGATTTAAAAGACACACTTTGATTAAGGAAAACAAAAACATAAGTAAAGAATATACAGAAAGAATCAGGACAATGTTATAGCAGAGAATATATGAAATGTCAGTAAATTTGAACATTTCTGTAAAGCGGACCATTTCCTAGCTCCTAAAGTTTACCAACACTGACACAAGAGGAAATCATTTAAGGTCATCATGTCTGCCCTTGGCATTCTCGGAACGCCCTTGCCTCAGAATGCAGCATCTGTAGTCCATGGTAACCTGCGGAGAGGTGGCGTGGCTGAGGGAGGTTGGAAGACTGCCCTCACTGAGGGAGTGGGTGTGGCCATCTCTGCTGTGACTGAACAAAGGGCAGGGGAGCAGGGGGCTCAGGGCAAGGCCCTCAGAGCCCGGCAGCCCCAGTGGGGTGTCACAAGCATTTAGGCCCAGGCCAAAGGGTGCCTTCTTTGTCTGCACAGCTGCCCAAACTCTCACCTTTCCACTCAGGCCGCCCTCTTATTTGAAGTGTGTTTGGAACCTGTCCGTGCAGTACACCTCGCTGCACAGCTAACCATAGGTCAGGGCATCGTACCTACCTGCCAGGTGACCAAAGTACGCAGGCAAATGGGTCCCTGGGACACATGCGGAGAGGCTCCTGCCCGGTCCACAGGCCGCCCACTGTCCCTGCCTCAGATCAAAGGCTGAAAAGCAGCCATGTCAGAGTCCACTGGCTCTCGAGGAGTATTGGACCAACACTTGTAGAAAACGGGGTCCTTGCGGGCAACTCATTGGAGGGACACAAATAAATCTTTGCCGACTTTCTGCTGAAGCTTACCAGCGTTCACACCTAAGCCTCTTACAAGGTCAGCTCTTTAGCTAAACAAGAGCTCATGATCTAAATTAACACAATATTGAAGAAATCAGCTACAAAATGATACAATCAGCAAAAACGATCAATAACAGAATGAGATTCCCTAGGCCATCCATCTGATGTTGGAATAATCAGGTGCAAGGCAGAAAATATACATAAAACTCGAACTGAAACAAGGAACAAGGAGGTTTTCAAAGGCTGGTAGGATCTCTAAAACATTTTTAAAGTACATGTCGTTGATAAAGCTAAATACTCAAAGGTTGTTTAATACCACAGATTAAGCATTGAGAAGAGTGAAATTATGCTGTTTTGAAAACTATCGCAGGGGAGATTTTCTGCCTAATTATATAAGAAGATTTCTCTAAGAAATAGACATTATTTCAAAGACTTATTGGCTGTGAAATAAGTTAAGTGTATTTCAAATGGCTTGTCTGCGAAGAAAGGTGAGATGTTGGGAATCACAGAAAGTCGAGGGGAAAATGTCAATATATACATTGCTATATGGTTAACTAAGCCTTAGGCCAGCCACAATGTAGAGGACCTGACCCTTAGAAATTTAAAAGTGAGCTGGAATCTTTAAAAGTTCAAATCTTTATAAGTAAAAAGATTGATGAAAATGAATAACCAAGTGTTTTAATTGACATCAGAAGATCAAAACAATAAACCCTGAGAACATAGAAAAAAGATAAATAAAGATATGAGCAGAACTTAATACCACAGAAAACGTATAAAATTCAGGTGAGGTAGTAAGTCCAAAGAATATTCTTCGAAAAGATTTAAAAGACACACTTTGATTAAGGAAAACACAAACCTAATTAAAGAATATATAGAAAGAATCAGGACAATGTTATAGCAGAGAATATATGAAATGCCAGTAAATTGGAACATTTCTGTAAAGTGGACCATTTCCTAGCTCCTACAGTTTACCAAAACTGACACAAGAGGAAATCATTTAAGGTCATCATGTCTGCCCTTGGCATTCTCGGAACGCCCTGGCCTCAGAATGCAGCATCTGTAGTCCATGGTAACCTGCGGAGAGTGGGCGGGGCTGAGGGAGGCTGGAACACTGCCCTCACTGAGGGAGTCGGTGTGGCCCTCTCTGCTGTGACTGAACAAAGGGCAGGGGAGCAGGGGGCCCAGGGCAGGGCCCTCAGGGCCCGGCAGGCCCAGTGGTGTGTCACCAGCATTTAGGCCCAGGCCATAGGGCGCCTTCTTTGTCTGCACAGCTACCCAAACTCTCACTTTTCCACTCAGGCCACCCACTTAGTTGAAGTGTGTGTGGAACCTGTCCGTGCAGTATACCTCGCTGCACAGCTAACCATAGGTCTGGGCATCGTAGCTTCCTGCCAGGTGACCGAAGTTCGCAGGAGAGATGATTCCCAGCTTCACACGCAGAGAGGCTCCTGCCCGGGCCACAGGCCGCCCAATGCTCCTGCCCAAGATCGGGGGCCGAAAGGAGCCCTGTCTAAGTCACCTACCCCGAGAGGGAGTATTGGACCAACACTTCTAGAAAACGGGGTCCTTGTGGGCAACTCATTGGAGGGACACAAATAAATCTTTGCCGACTTTTTGCTGAAACTTACGAGCGTTCACACCTAAGCCTCTTACAAGGTCAGCTGTTTAGCTAAACATGAGCTCATGATCTAAATTTACACAATAATGAAGAAATCAGCTACAAAGGGAGACAATCAGCAAAAACAATCAATACCAGAATTAGATTCCCTAGGCCATCCTTGAGATGTTGGAATAATCAGGTGCTAGGCAGAAAATATACATAAACCTGGAAATGAAACAAGGAACAAGCATGTTTTCAAAGACTGGTAGGATCTCTAAAACATTTTTAAAGTACATGTCATTGATAAAGCTAAATACTCAAAGGTTGTTTAATACAACAAATTAAGCAGTGAGAAGAGTGAAATTATGCTGTTTAGAAAACTATGGAAGGTGAGATTTTCTGCCTAATTATATAAGATGATTTCTCTAAAAAATACACATTATTTCAAAGAATTATTGGCTGTGAAACAAGTTAAGTGTATTTCAAATGGCTTGTCTGCAAAGAAAGGTGAGATGTAGGGAATCACAGAAAGCCGAGGGGATAATATGTCAATATATACATTGCTATATGGTGAACTAAGCCTTAGGCCGGCAACAGTGTAGAGGAATGGACCCTTAGAATCGCACAAGTAAGCTGGAATCTTTAAAAGTTCAAATCTTTATAGGTAAAAAGATTTATTAAAATGAATAACCAAGTGTTTTACTTGACATCAGAAAATCAAAACAATAAACCCTGAGAACATAGAAAAAAGATAAATAAAGATATGAGCAGAACTTAATACAACAGAAAACGTATAAAATTCAGGTGATTTAGTAAGTGCAAAGAATATTCTTTGAAAAGATTTAAACGACACACTTTGATTAAGGAAAACAAAAACATAAGTAAAGAATATACAGAAAGAATCAGGACAATGTTATAGCAGAGAATATATGAAATGCCAGTAAATTTGAACATTTCTGTAAAGCGGACCATTTCCTAGCTCCTAAAGTTTACCAAAACTGACACAAGAGGAAATCATTTAAGGTCATCATGTCTGCCCCTGGCATTCTCGGAACGCCCTGGCCTCAGAATGCAGCATCTGTAGTCCATGGTAACCTGCGGAGAGTGGGCGGGGCTGAGGGAGGCTGGAACACTGCCCTCACTGAGGGAGTCGGTGTGGCCCTCTCTGCTGTGACTGAACAAAGGGCAGGGGAGCAGGGGGCCCAGGGCAGGGCCCTCAGGGCCCGGCAGGCCCAGTGGTGTGTCACCAGCATTTAGGCCCAGGCCATAGGGCGCCTTCTTTGTCTGCACAGCTACCCAAACTCTCACTTTTCCACTCAGGCCACCCACTTAGTTGAAGTGTGTGTGGAACCTGTCCGTGCAGTATACCTCGCTGCACAGCTAACCATAGGTCTGGGCATCGTAGCTTCCTGCCAGGTGACCGAAGTTCGCAGGAGAGATGATTCCCAGCTTCACACGCAGAGAGGCTCCTGCCCGGGCCACAGGCCGCCCAATGCTCCTGCCCAAGATCGGGGGCCGAAAGGAGCCCTGTCTAAGTCACCTACCCCGAGAGGGAGTATTGGACCAACACTTCTAGAAAACGGGGTCCTTGTGGGCAACTCATTGGAGGGACACAAATAAATCTTTGCCGACTTTTTGCTGAAACTTACGAGCGTTCACACCTAAGCCTCTTACAAGGTCAGCTGTTTAGCTAAACATGAGCTCATGATCTAAATTTACACAATAATGAAGAAATCAGCTACAAAGGGAGACAATCAGCAAAAACAATCAATACCAGAATTAGATTCCCTAGGCCATCCTTGAGATGTTGGAATAATCAGGTGCTAGGCAGAAAATATACATAAACCTGGAAATGAAACAAGGAACAAGCATGTTTTCAAAGACTGGTAGGATCTCTAAAACATTTTTAAAGTACATGTCATTGATAAAGCTAAATACTCAAAGGTTGTTTAATACAACAAATTAAGCAGTGAGAAGAGTGAAATTATGCTGTTTAGAAAACTATGGAAGGTGAGATTTTCTGCCTAATTATATAAGATGATTTCTCTAAAAAATACACATTATTTCAAAGAATTATTGGCTGTGAAACAAGTTAAGTGTATTTCAAATGGCTTGTCTGCAAAGAAAGGTGAGATGTAGGGAATCACAGAAAGCCGAGGGGATAATATGTCAATATATACATTGCTATATGGTGAACTAAGCCTTAGGCCGGCAACAGTGTAGAGGAATGGACCCTTAGAATCGCACAAGTAAGCTGGAATCTTTAAAAGTTCAAATCTTTATAGGTAAAAAGATTTATTAAAATGAATAACCAAGTGTTTTACTTGACATCAGAAAATCAAAACAATAAACCCTGAGAACATAGAAAAAAGATAAATAAAGATATGAGCAGAACTTAATACAACAGAAAACGTATAAAATTCAGGTGATTTAGTAAGTGCAAAGAATATTCTTTGAAAAGATTTAAACGACACACTTTGATTAAGGAAAACAAAAACATAAGTAAAGAATATACAGAAAGAATCAGGACAATGTTATAGCAGAGAATATATGAAATGCCAGTAAATTTGAACATTTCTGTAAAGCGGACCATTTCCTAGCTCCTAAACTTTACCAAAACTGACACAAGAGGAAATCATTTAAGGTCATCATGTCTGCCCCTGGCATTCTCGGAACGCCCTGGCCTCAGAATGCAGCATCTGTAGTCCATGGTAACCTGCGGAGAGGGGGCGTGGCTGAGGGAGGTTGGAAGACTGCCCTCACTGAGGGAGTGGGTGTGGCCATCTCTGCTGTGACTGAACAAAGGGCAGGGGAGCAGGGGGCCCAGGGCAGGGCCCTCAGAGCCCGGCAGACCCAGTGGGGTGTCACAAGCATTTAGGCCCAGGCCAAAGGGCGCCTTCTTTGTCTGCACAGCTGCCCAAACTCTCACCTTTCCACTCAGGCCGCCCTCTTATTTGAAGTGTGTTTGGAACCTGTCCGCGCAGTACTCCTCGCTGCACAGCTCACCATAGGTCAGGGCATCGTAGCTTCCTGCCAGGTGACCGAAGTTCGCAGGCAAATGGGTCCCTGGGACACATGCGGAGAGGCTCTTGCCCGGGCCACAGGCCGCCCACTGGCCCTGCCCCAGATCGAAGGCTGAAAAGCAGCCATGTCTGAGTCCACTGCCTCTCGAAGGAGTATTGGACCAACACTTGTAGAAAACGGGGTCCTTGCGGGCAACTCATTGGAGGGACACAAATAAATCTTTGCCGACTTTCTGCTGAAGCTTACCAGCGTTCACACCTAAGCCTCTTACAAGGTCAGCTGTTTAGCTAAACATGAGCTCATGATCTAAATTTACACAATATTGAAGAAATCAGCTACAAAGGGAGACAATCAGCAAAAACAATCAATACCAGAATGAGATTCCCTAGGCCATCCATCTGATGTTGGAATAATCAGGTGCAAGGCAGAAAATATACATAAAACTGGAACTGAAACAAGGAACAAGGAGGTTTTCAAAGGCTGGTAGGATCTCTAAAACATTTTTAAAGTACATGTCGTTGATAAACCTAAATACTCAAAGGTTGTTTAATACCACAGATTAAGCATTGAGAAGAGTGAAATTATACTGTTTTGAAAACTATGGCAGGTGAGATTTTCTGCCTAATTATATAAGAAGATTTCTCTAAAAAATAGACATTATTTCAAAGACTTATTGGCTGTGAAATATGTTAAGTGTATTTCAAATGTCTTGTCTGCAAAGAAAGGTGAGATGTAGGGAATCACAGAAAGTCGAGGGGAAAATGTCAATATATACATTGCTATATGGTGAACTAAGCCTTAGGCCAGCCACAATGTAGAGGACCTGACCCTTAGAAATTTAAAAGTGAGCTGGAATCTTTAAAAGTTCAAATGTTTATAAGTAAAAAGATTGATGAAAATGAATAACCAAGTGTTTTAATTGACATCAGAAGATCAAAACAATAAACCCTGAGAACATAGAAAAAAGATAAATAAAGATATGAGCAGAACTTAATACCACAGAAAACGTATAAAATTCAGGTGAGGTAGTAAGTCCAAAGAATATTCTTTGAAAAGATTTAAAAGACACACTTTGATTAAGGAAAACACAAACATAATTAAAGAACATATAGAAAGAATCAGGACAATGTTATAGCAGAGAATATATGAAATGCCAGTAAATTGGAACATTTCTGTAAAGTGGACCATTTCCTAGCTCCTACAGTTTACCAAAACTGACACAAGAGGAAATCATTTAAGGTCATCATGTCTGCCCTTGGCATTCTCGGAACGCCCTGGCCTCAGAATGCAGCATCTGTAGTCCATGGTAACCTGCGGAGAGTGGGCGGGGCTGAGGGAGGCTGGAACACTGCCCTCACTGAGGGAGTCGGTGTGGCCCTCTCTGCTGTGACTGAACAAAGGGCAGGGGAGCAGGGGGCCCAGGGCAGGGCCCTCAGGGCCCGGCAGGCCCAGTGGAGTGTCACAAGCATTTAGGCCCAGGCAATAGGGCGCCTTCTTTGTCTGCACAGCTACCCAAACTCTCACTTTTCCACTCAGGCCACCCACTTAGTTGAAGTGTGTGTGGAACCTGTCCGCGCAGTATACCTCGCTGCACAGCTAACCATAGGTCTGGGCATCGTAGCTTCCTGCCAGGTGACCGAAGTTCGCAGGAGAGATGATTCCCAGGTTCACACGCAGAGAGGCTCCTGCCCGGGCCACAGGCCGCCCACTGCCCCTGCCCAAGTTCGGGGGCCGAAAGGAGCCCTGTCTAAGTCACCTACCCCTAGAGGGAGTATTGGACCAACACTTCTAGAAAACTGGGTCCTTGTGGGCAACTCATTGGAGGGACACAAATAAATCTTTGCCGACTTTTTGCTGAAACTTACGAGCGTTCACACCTAAGCCTCTTACAAGGTCAGCTGTTTAGCTAAACATGAGCTCATGATCTAAATTTACACAATAATGAAGAAATCAGCTACAAAGGGAGACAATCAGCAAAAACAATCAATACCAGAATTAGATTCCCTAGGCCATCCTTGAGATGTTGGAATAATCAGGTGCTAGGCAGAAAATATACATAAACCTGGAAATGAAACAAGGAACAAGCATGTTTTCAAAGACTGGTAGGATCTCTAAAACATTTTTAAAGTACATGTCATTGATAAAGCTAAATACTCAAAGGTTGTTTAATACAACAAATTAAGCAGTGAGAAGAGTGAAATTATGCTGTTTAGAAAACTATGGAAGGTGAGATTTTCTGCCTAATTATATAAGATGATTTCTCTAAAAAATACACATTATTTCAAAGAATTATTGGCTGTGAAATAAGTTAAGGGTATTTCAAATGGCTTGTCTGCAAAGAAAGGTGAGATGTAGGGAATCACAGAAAGCCGAGGGGATAATATGTCAATATATACATTGCTATATGGTGAACTAAGCCTTAGGCCGGCAACAGTGTAGAGGAATGGACTCTTAGAAACGTACAAGTAAGCTGGAATCTTTAAAAGTTCAAATCTTTATAAGGAAAAAGATTTATTTAAATGAATAACCAAGTGTTTTACTTGACATCAGAAAATCAAAACAATAAACCCTGAGAACATAGAAAAAAGATAAATAAAGATATGAGCAGAACTTAATACAACAGAAAACGTATAAAATTCAGGTGATTTAGTAAGTCCAAAGAATATTCTTTGAAAAGATTTAAAAGACACACTTTGATTAAGGAAAACAAAAACATAAGTAAAGAATATACAGAAAGAATCAGGACAATGTTATAGCAGAGAATATATGAAATGCCAGTTAATTTGAACATTTCTGTAAAGCAGACCATTTCCTAGCTCCTAAAGTTTACCAAAACTGACACAAGAGGAAATCATTTAAGGTCATCATGTCTGCCCTTGGCATTCTCGGAACGCCCTGGCCTCAGAATGCAGCATCTGTAGTCCATGGTAACCTGCGGAGAAGGGGCGTGGCTGAGGGAGCTTGGAAGACTGCCCTCACTGAGGGAGTGGGTGTGGCCATCTCTGCTGTGACTGAACAAAGGGCAGGGGAGCAGGGGGCCCAGGGCAGGGCCCTCAGAGCCCGGCAGACCCAGTGGGGTGTCACAAGCATTTAGGCCCAGGCCAAAGGGCGCCTTCTTTGTCTGCACAGCTGCCCAAACTCTCACCTTTCCACTCAGGGCGCCCTCTTATTTGAAGTGTGTTTGGAACCTGTCCGCGCAGTACTCCTCGCTGCACAGCTCACCATAGGTCAGGGCATGGTAGCTTCCTGCCAGGTGACCGAAGTTCGCAGGCAAATGGGTCCCTGGGACACATGCGGAGAGGCTCTTGCCCGGGCCACAGGCCGCCCACTGGCCCTGCCCCAGATCGAAGGCTGAAAAGCAGCCATGTCTGAGTCCACTGCCTCTCGAAGGAGTATTGGACCAACACTTGTAGAAAACGGGGTCCCTGCGGGTAACTCATTGGAGGGACACAGATAAATCTTTGCCGACTTTCTGCTGAAGCTTACCAGCGTTCACACCTAAGCCTCTTACAAGGTCAGCTGTTTAGCTAAACATGAGCTCATGATCTAAATTTACACAATATTGAAGAAATCAGCTACAAAGGGAGACAATCAGCAAAAACAATCAATACCAGAATGAGAATCCCTAGGCCATCCATCTGATGTTGGAATAATCAGGTGCAAGGCAGAAAATATACATAAAACTGGAACTGAAACAAGGAACAAGGAGGTTTTCAAAGGCTGGTAGGATCTCTAAAACATTTTTAAAGTACATGTCGTTGATAAACCTAAATACTCAAAGGTTGTTTAATACCACAGATTAAGCATTGAGAAGAGTGAAATTATGCTGTTTTGAAAACTATGGCAGGTGAGATTTTCTGCCTAATTATATAAGAAGATTTCTCTAAAAAATAGACATTATTTCAAAGACTTATTGGCTGTGAAATAGGTTAAGTGTATTTCAAATGGCTTGTCTGCAAAGAAAGGTGAGATGTAGGGAATCACAGAAAGTCGAGGGGAAAATGTCAATATATACATTGCTATATGGTGAACTAAGCCTTAGTCCAGCCACAATGTAGAGGACCTGACCCTTAGAAATTTAAAAGTGAGCTGGAATCTTTAAAAGTTCAAATCTTTATAAGTAAAAAGATTGATGAAAATGAATAACCAAGTGTTTTAATTGACATCAGAAGATCAAAACAATAAACCCTGAGAACATAGAAAAAAGATAAATAAAGATATGAGCAGAACTTAATACCACAGAAAACGTATAAAATTCAGGTGAGGTAGTAAGTCCAAAGAATATTCTTTGAAAAGATTTAAAAGACACACTTTGATTAAGGAAAACACAAACATAATTAAAGAACATATAGAAAGAATCAGGACAATGTTATAGCAGAGAATATATGAAATGCCAGTAAATTGGAACATTTCTGTAAAGTGGACCATTTCCTAGCTCCTACAGTTTACCAAAACTGACACAAGAGGAAATCATTTAAGGTCATCATGTCTGCCCTTGGCATTCTCGGAACGCCCTGGCCTCAGAATGCAGCATCTGTAGTCCATGGTAACCTGCGGAGAGTGGGCGGGGCTGAGGGAGGCTGGAACACTGCCCTCACTGAGGGAGTCAGTGTGGCCATCTCTGCTGTGACTGAACAAAGGGCAGGGGAGCAGGAGGCCCAGGGCAGGGCCCTCAGAGCCCGGCAGGCCCAGTGGAGTGTCACAAGCATTTAGGCCCAGGCCATAGGGCGCCTTCTTTGTCTGCACAGCTACTCAAACTCTCACTTTTCCACTCAGGCCACCCACTTAGTTGAAGTGTGTGTGGAACCTGTCCGCGCAGTATACCTCGCTGCACAGCTAACCATAGGTCTGGGCATCGTAGCTTCCTGCCAGGTGACCGAAGTTCGCAGGAGAGATGATTCCCAGGTTCACACGCAGAGAGGCTCCTGCCCGGGCCACAGGCCGCCCA
The DNA here is from genome assembly GCF_964165515.1 of Mesoplodon bidens. Taxonomy (NCBI): domain Eukaryota; kingdom Metazoa; phylum Chordata; class Mammalia; order Artiodactyla; family Ziphiidae; genus Mesoplodon; species Mesoplodon bidens. Next base: position 104,659 of record NW_027672114.1, read on the forward strand.
CTGCCCCTGCCCAAGATCGGGGGCCGAAAGCAGCCCTGTCTAAGTCCCCTACCCCTAGAGGGAGTATTGAACCAACACTTCTAGAAAACGGGGTCCTTGTGGGCAACTCATTGGAGGGACACAAGTAAATCTTTGCCGACTTTTTGCTGAAACTTACGAGCGTTCACACCTAAGCCTCTTACAAGGTCAGCTGTTTAGCTAAACATGAGCTCATGATCTAAATTTACACAATAATGAAGAAATCAGCTACAAAGGGAGACAATCAGCAAAAACAATCAATACCAGAATTAGATTCCCTAGGCCATCCTTGAGATGTTGGAATAATCAGGTGCTAGGCGAAAATATACATAAACCTGGAAAAGAAACAAGGAACAAGCATGTTTTCAAAGACTGGTAGGATCTCTAAAACATTTTTAAAGTACATGTCATTGATAAAGCTAAATAATCAAAGGTTGTTTAATACAACAAATTAAGCAGTGAGAAGAGTGAAATTATGCTGTTTAGAAAACTATGGAAGGTGAGATTTTCTTCCTAATTATATAAGATGATTTCTCTAAAAATACACATTATTTCAAAGAATTATTGGCTGTGAAATAAGTTAAGGGTATTTCAAATGGCTTGTCTGCAAAGAAAGGTGAGATGTAGGGAATCACAGAAAGCTGAGGGGATAATATGTCAATATATACATTGCTATATGGTGAACTAAGCCTTAAGCCGGCAACAGTGTAGAGGAATGGACCCTTAGAAACGTACAAGTAAGCTGGAATCTTTAAAAGTTCAAATCTTTATAAGTAAAAAGATTTATTAAAATGAATAACCAAGTGTTTTACTTGACATCAGAAAATCAAAACAATAAACCCTGAGAACATAGAAAAAAGATAAATAAAGATATGAGCAGAACTTAATACAACAGAAAACGTATAAAATTCAGGTGATTTAGTAAGTCCAAAGAATATTCTTTGAAAAGATTTAAAAGACACACTTTGATTAAGGAAAACAAAAACATAAGTAAAGAATATACAGAAAGAATCAGGACAATGTTATAGCAGAGAATATATGAAATGCCAGTAAATTTGAACATTTTTGTAAAGCGGACCATTTCCTAGCTCCTAAACTTTACCAAAACTGACACAAGAGGAAATCATTTAACGTCATCATGTCTGCCCTTGGCATTCTCGGAACGCCCTGGCCTCAGAATGCAGCATCTGTAGTCCATGGTAACCTGCGGAGAGGGGGCGTGGCTGAGGGAGGTTGGAAGACTGCCCTCACTGAGGGAGTGGGTGTGGCCATCTCTGCTGTGACTGAACAAAGGGCAGGGGAACAGGGGGCCCAGGGCAGGGCCCTCAGAGCCCGGCAGACCCAGTGGGGTGTCACTAGCATTTAGGCCCAGGCCAAAGGGCGCCTTCTTTGTCTGCACAGCTGCCCAAACTCTCACCTTTCCACTCAGGCCGCCCTCTTATTTGAAGTGTGTTTGGAACCTGTCCGCGCAGTACTCCTCGCTGCACAGCTCACCATAGGTCAGGGCATGGTAGCTTCCTGCCAGGTGACCGAAGTTCGCAGGCAAATGGGTCCCTGGGACACATGCGGAGAGGCTCTTGCCCGGGCCACAGGCCGCCCACTGGCCCTGCCCCAGATCGAAGGCTGAAAAGCAGCCATGTCTGAGTCCACTGCCTCTCGAAGGAGTATTGGACCAACACTTGTAGAAAACGGGGTCCCTGCGGGCAACTCATTGGAGGGACACTAATAAATCTTTGCCGACTTTCTGCTGAAGCTTACCAGCGTTCACACCTAAGCCTCTTACAAGGTCAGCTGTTTAGCTAAACATGAGCTCATAATCTAAATTTACACAATATTGAAGAAATCAGCTACAAAGGGAGACAATCAGCAAAAACAATCAATACCAGAATGAGATTCCCTAGGCCATCCATCTGATGTTGGAATAATCAGGTGCAAGGCAGAAAATATACATAAAACTGGAACTGAAACAAGGAACAAGGAGGTTTTCAAAGGCTGGTAGGATCTCTAAAACATTTTTAAAGTACATGTCGTTGATAAACCTAAATACTCAAAGGTTGTTTAATACCACAGATTAAGCATTGAGAAGAGTGAAATTATGCTGTTTTGAAAACTATGGCAGGTGAGATTTTCTGCCTAATTATATAAGAAGATTTCTCTAAAAAATAGACATTATTTCAAAGACTTATTGGCTGTGAAATAAGTTAAGTGTATTTCAAATGTCTTGTCTGCAAAGAAAGGTGAGATGTAGGGAATCACAGAAAGTCGAGGGGAAAATGTCAATATATACATTGCTATATGGTGAACTAAGCCTTAGGCCAGCCACAATGTAGAGAACCTGACCCTTAGAAATTTAAAAGTGAGCTGGAATCTTTAAAAGTTCAAATCTTTATAAGTAAGAAGATTGATGAAAATGAATAACCAAGTGTTTTAATTGACATCAGAAGATCAAAACAATAAACCCTGAGAACATAGAAAAAAGATAAATAAAGATATGAGCAGAACTTAATACCACAGAAAACGTATAAAATTCAGGTGAGGTAGTAAGTCCAAAGAATATTCTTTGAAAAGATTTAAAAGACACACTTTGATTAAGGAAAACACAAACATAATTAAAGAATATATAGAAAGAATCAGGACAATGTTATAGCAGAGAATATATGAAATGCCAGTAAATTGGAACATTTCTGTAAAGTGGACCATTTCCTAGCTCCTACAGTTTACCAAAACTGACACAAGAGGAAATCATTTAAGGTCATCATGTCTGCCCTTGGCATTCTCGGAACGCCCTGGCCTCAGAATGCAGCATCTGTAGTCCATGGTGACCTGCGGAGAGTGGGCGGGGCTGAGGGAGGCTGGAACACTGCCCTCACTGAGGGAGTCGGTGTGGCCATCTCTGCTGTGACTGAACAAAGGGCAGGGGAGCAGGGGGCCCAGGGCAGGGCCCTCAGGGCCCGGCAGGCCCAGTGGAGTGTCACAAGCATTTAGGCCCAGGCCATAGGGCGCCTTCTTTGTCTGCACAGCTACCCAAACTCTCACTTTTCCACTCAGGCCACCAACTTAGTTGAAGTGTGTGTGGAACCTGTCCGCGCTTTATACCTCGCTGCACAGCTAACCATAGGTCTGGGCATCGTAGCTTCCTGCCAGGTGACCGAAGTTCGCAGGAGAGATGATTCCCAGGTTCACACGCAGAGAGGCTCCTGCCCGGGCCACAGGCCGCCCACTGCCCCTGCCCAAGATCGGGGGCCGAAAGCAGCCCTGTCTAAGTCCCCTACCCCTAGAAGGAGTATTGGACCAACACTTCTAGAAAACGGGGTCCTTGTGGGC